>NC_092098.1:9509661-9733149 GCF_045679555.1 Salvelinus alpinus | reverse complement strand
TACTGATGTGTGTGTGTGTGTGTGTTATAAAAATATTGTGTTCTCATTTAGAAGACAGAGCGCTCTCTGAATAAAGTATTGATCTATTGCAGAATCTGAGACTTTGTCTAATTCTTCATTAACCAGGGCCTTACAACCTCTGGGAATTGGTCAAAGCTATAAAATAGTTGAGTTAGAACATTGGGATAAAAATTCTCGTGACAGATTGACACATTGAAAAAAGTTTTCTGTGTTTTCTGACAGCTCGGTTTAGGCCGTTTTAATTAGGGGGAGTTCGGTACTGCAATTAACTATCCCTTCCGCTTGCACTGGATGCGGGGAACTAATTAAAACAGCTTGCGTGGCAGAAGCAGAGTCGGGGATCGTGTATAGCGACTTGGATATGTTTGGAGAGTCAAATTTCATCTTGGAACCGGGTGACTCGAGAGAAATCATGGGACCATAACACTCACCCACTTCCGTGGCGGCGATGATTATCGGACGGGGCCATCCACTGCTTTCCACTCTGGTGAGTAGCGCTCTCTCAGTAATGTTTACATTACAACTTTACATCCAATTGGCGAAAGAATGTTTGCACCTGTCACCAGAGCGCGACAGAGACCGTCCTAGAGACATTAATGACACTCTGGTGTGTCCTATTACTAATTATGATTTCCCTGTTAAGAGAGGTGTGTTTTCTGTTTGCCTTTGCAGAAGCTTGATTTGGTTGCCGTGTGCGTTTGTCTCCCGTGTGAGTTTTTGAGACTTTGTGTTTGTTGTTTTCCCAGTGTTACTGTGATCCTTCTGTTACCGTTTCTCAGTAAAGTATTTACATTTATGCTTAACCACTGATTCCTCATCTGGTATCTTCTCTGCACCTGGGTCCAACCTCACCCCATCACAGCAAGCTTCTGCCTCCAACATGGACCCGGCAGAGATCACCCAGATCTAGAATGTTATAACCCACCAAGGAGCACTGCTGGGGCGGCAGCAAGAACAACTCTCCCAAATATCAGAGACCCTCCAGGCACTTACCGATTCCCTCCAACCACAGTCCAACCCCAACCCAGGAGGAGTCAATGCCCAAGTCTCATCGCCCAGTGCTACAGGCGTTGCCGTAGTTCTTCCAGGGAACCTGCACCGGGAACCCAAGATCCCAGCCCCCGAGCGGTATGATGAGCTACAGTCCTCCTCGTTCCACACCGATCGGGCCATGATCGCCTACATCATCTCTCTACTCTCGGGCAAGGCCCTGGCGTGGGCAACAGAAGTTCGGGAACAGCAGCCACCATTCTGCAGCTCCATATTAGCCTTCACTGCGACGATTCTTCCACCACCCAGTCGCCGGACGAGAAGTGGCCAGCCGACTGTTCAACATCCGCCAAGGGGCCAGACCAGTGGCTGACTTCGCCATTGAGTTCCGCACCCTCGCCGCCGAGAGTGAGTGGAATACAGAGGCACTGGTTACCGCTTTCCACCAGGGTCTGTCTAACTCAAAGAATAAACTGGCCTCTTGGGAACTGGGAGAGGACCTCGTGTCCCTCATAACGCTGGCAATCAGGGTTGACAAACGCCTCTGAGAAAGTGTGAGACAGCACCTTTTTGACACCACCCCAGTATCCCGGTTTCCTGAGCACTCAAGCCCAGCATTGAGGAGCCCATGCAGCTGAGATGCACACGTCTGCCCACAGGAGCGTGACAGGCGCTTTCGCGAAGGCTGCTGCCGCTACTGCGGAGGTCTCGGCCATCTCTGTGCTACATGCCCAGAGCTGACGGGAAATGCCAGGGCTCGCCAGGACAAGGGGAGACCCTGACGAGCTGTGCGTTTACACCCCGGCTACCCAGTTGCCATCTCTCACTACCCGCAACCGTCCACTGGGACAACCATCAGCACCAGATTCAAGCCTTTGTGCACTCCGGGGTCGCAGATAATTTCATTGATCAAGACTTCGCCAGAGAATTACAAATCCCCTGTGTGAAATGTTCCATGCCTCTGCAGATTCAAGCACTCGATGGATGCCCCATTGGCTCTGGCCAGGTGGAATATCAGACCAAGCCCATTCTACCTCAGGTTGGGGTGAACCACTTAGAGACTCCTAGTTTTCTTTTGATCACTGCTCCTGAGAACCCCCTTATCCTAGAGTACCCCTGGCTAGCTCTACATAACCCACTATTCGCCTGGTCTACGGGACACCTACTAAACGGGTAAGAACTGCCAGACTTAATGTCTAAGACCCCCACCAAAAGCCTCACCTCGCCTTGCCATGTCCTCCTGCATCCATTGAAGACCAAGACTTCTCCGCTCTCCCTCCTGAATAATTCGACCTCCGGGAGGCCTTCAGTAAGAGGCAAGCCGCCACCCTCCCTCCTCATTGTCCATACGACTGCACCACAGAACTCCTACCCGGCTCCACCCCTCCCCGGGGCAGTCTTTACTCCCTCTCGACCTCTGACGCAGCAGTCATGGACAATTACATCCGGGAGTCGCTGGAGGCAGGTTTCATTCACTCCTCAACATCCACAGCTGGTGCAGGCTTCTTCTTTGTGGGAAAGAAGGATGGAGGTCTGCGTCCCTGCATCAATTACAGAGGGCTGAACAGGATTACGATTAAGAATTGTTACCCTCTAATGTCCGCCTCCTAGGATCTGGCCCAAGGGGTCCAATTCTTCACCAAACTGGACCTCCACAATGCTTACAATCTGGTGAGAATCAGGGAGGGAGATGAATTGAAAACTGCCTTTAACACCCATAGTGGCCACTATGAGTATTTAGTTATGCCATTCAGATTATCAAACTCACCGGCAGTCTTCCAAGCATTGGTCAATGACACTCTAAGGGATATGTTGAATCGGTTTGTCTTTGTTTACTTCAACGACATCCTGCTATTCTCCAAGACCCTTTCAGAACAAATCCTGCACGTCCGCCAAGTCCTGAAATGCCTCCTGCAGAGTCAACTATACGTCAAGATAGAGAAGTGTGAGTTCCATGTATCCCAAGTCTCTTTCCTGGGCCACATTATCTCTACTGCCGGAATCCAAATGGACGCTGTTAAGGTTACGGCAGCCACCGACTGGCCCCGTCCCGCCTCACTCAAACAAGTCCAGCGGTTCCTCAGATTTGCCCATTTTTACAGGCGTTTTATACACAACTGTGGTGTGGTGGCAGCGCCTCTCATGGCCCTAACCCGCAAGTCCCAGACCCGTTTTGGCTGGACCCCCTGAGGCTGACAGGGCATTCGTGGAGCTCAAGGGATGTTTCACTTCCGGACCCATCCCTGTTCATCCTGATCCTACTCGTCTCTTCGTGGTAGAGGTGGACGCCTCGGACAACGAAGCAGGGGCGGTCCTTTCACAGCGGAACGAGGGGGACAAGAGACTGTTTCTTTCCAAGCGGTTCTCACCAGTGGAATGCAACTACGATGTAGGCAACCGGGAGCTCTTGGCAGTCAAGTGGGCCCTTGAGGGTTGGAGACACCGGTTGGAGGGGGTAACTCATCCTTTCGTGATCTTGACGGACCATAAGAACTTGGTCTCCTTTCAAGAAGCCAAGAGGTTGAATGCTTTTATAAAAGGTTAAACTTCACTCTAGCCTATCGCCCGGGATCCAAGAATCAGAAAGCAGAAGCCAACACGAGATCTCTAACGAGAAGAGGGATTTACGAGCCCATCATCCCAAGCTCCCGCATTGTGGCTCCCGTGGTCTGGAGTATTGAGACCACGGTACGACAAGCACAGACCCGAGAACCTGACCCCGGCTGGGTCCCAATAACAGACTTTATGTTCCGCGATCAGCCCGTTATTGAATACTACAATGGGGACACTCCTCTAAATGAACTGGGCATCCAGGGGTTAATCGGACACTGGAGTTCCTGAGGCTAAAATTTTAGTGGCCCAACATGATTGAGGATGTGTGCCCAAAGCAATTCCTCAAGACAGCGACTTGCTGGGTTGCTACAACCTCTGCCCATCCCCAACCGGCCCTGGTCCCACCTGTCTGTAGACTTTATCACACGGTTACCTCCATCCCAAGGGCTTACCACTATCCTGCTGGTCGTCGATTGGTTCTCCAATACAGCCTATTTCATCGCCTTACCCAAGTAGCACTCGGCAAAGGAGACCGCTGATCTCATGATTACCAATGTCTTTCGACTACATGGACTTCCCCAGGACATTGTCTTGGACCGTGGGCCCTAGTTCGTCACTCAGTATTGGAAAGCCTTCTGCTCCCTGTTGGGGGCGTCGGTGAGTCTCTCCTCACGGTTCCACCCACAGTCTAATGGGCAAACTGAGCGGACCAACCAGGAACTGGAGAAGTTCCTCCGCTGTTTTGTCTCAGGCCATCAACTGGAGCAAGTTCCTCGTCTGGGCTGAATATGCTCATAACACACTGCTGAACTCGTCCACTGGATTGTCGCCGTTCGAGTGTCAGTCCGGGTTCATATAACTTTTGTGGTTAAATTTCCATGTACCAAATAAAAAATATAAGTAAATTGGTTTGGAATCACATTTTTAACTCTAGGCTACTGATCGTTTTGTCACCAAAATAAATAGCATTTTAATAGCGAATGTGCCCACTCTGGTCTGTGAACGTGTGCTCTAGCCAACAACTCCGATACCAGGCTTTAATGGCAGGCCGTCTGAAAAAATGTGTACGTCTTAATAAAACACAATTTTCCACCACCATTTTTTTTTTTTTTCTGACAATTTAGAATGTTTCACATCCTTGACTTAACTCCCTTGTCCGAAAATGGGGTTGGGTTAATGGTGTTATATTAAGAATTTCCCCCCCGTTTTTTTCCCCGACTGCCCGCCATTAAAGGAAGGAAATGATGCCTTTGCAGACTGAATGGAAGATGCTTTACGTGCGAGCCAGTCCACGGGGGACAGGATGTATTACCGGTTGGACATAACAATCCCAGATTTCTATAGTAATTACTAGAGTATTACTATAATATTCTTGAAATAAATTTATGTTAGTCTTACAGGATTACTATCGATTTTTTCTGCATATTGTGCATTACGGTTGAATCAAAATATTACATGTGACAAAGATTAAATAATTTATGTTGATGCTAATACTATGTACAATATCTAGTTATTGCAATATGATAGCCTAATATATTCAACATGCTGTAAACTGTCTTAATTTTAAAAAATCATTCTCATCACCCTAATAAAGATGACACACCCCTCACTATTGTCATTGTTTGCACTAATTCCACTGTCTACATAACCTGGTTCAAGCATTCATGACATTACCCTGAATAAGGCACAGTGGTGCGGAAACGTTGGTTTACCCAATGTGGCGGAATAATCAGAATTAGCTCGGTAACATAGATAATTAAATTGATATGATCTACATAATATGCTTATATGATTGAAACTGTTGAACTCTTATTAGAATGTATCCCTTCGGACCCTGGTGATGGCAGATGCACTTCCTCCCTCATATGGGCCTCAGTCACCTGGGGCCCAGAGAGGGGAGAAGTCAGGCTTGTCTATCACCTGTAGAATATCAGAAAGAGAAGAGGACAGGAGGGAATGTTGTCTTCATATGTGGATATGTATCTTTACCTATTACAAACCATGTGAAGACCTCCTCCATTCCTGCCATTATTGAAAGAGATCGTGATACCTCACATCTCAAAATAGGGCTACTTAATGTTAGATCCCTCACTTCAAAGGCAGTTATAGTCAATGAACTAATCACTGATCATAATCTTGATGTGATTGGCCTGACTGAAACATGGCTTAAGCCTGATGAATTTACTGTGTTACACTAGTGACCATATCCCCCGTGCATCCCGCAAAGGCGGAGGTGTTGCTAACATTTACGATAGCAAATTTCAATTTCCCCAAAAAACTACAAGTTTTCGTCTTTTGAGCTTCTAGTCATGAAATCTATGCAGCCTACTCAATCACTTTTTATAGCTACTGTTTACAGGCCTCCTGGGCCATATACAGCGTTCCTCACTGAGTTCCCTGAATTCCTATCGGACCTTGTAGTCATAGCAGATAATATTCACATTTTTGGTGATTTTAATATTCACATGGAAAAGTCCACAGACCCACTCCAAAAGGCTTTCGGAGCCATCATCGACTCAGTGGGTTTTGTCCAACATGTCTCTGGACCTACTCACTGCCACAGTCATACTCTGGACCTAGTTTTGTCCCATGGAATAAATGTTGTAGATCTTAATGTTTTTCCTCATAATCCTGGACTATCGGACCACCATTTTATTACGTTTGCAATCGCAACAAATAATCTGCTCAGACCCCAACCAAGGAGCATCAAAAGTCGTGCTATAAATTCTCAGACAACACAAAGATACCTTGATGCCCTTCCAGACTCCTTCTGCCTACCCAAGGACGTCAGAGGACAAAAATCAGTTAACCACCTAACTGAGGAACTCAATTTAACCGTGCGCAATACCCTAGATGCAGTCGCACCCATAAAAACTAAAAACATTTGTCATAAGAAACTAGCTCCCTGGTATACAGAAAATACCCAAGCTCTGAAGCAAGCTTCCAGAAAATTGGAACGGAAATGGCGCCACACCAAACTGGAAGTCTTCCGACTAGCTTGGAAAGACAGTACCGTGCAATATCGAAGAGCCCTCACTGCTGCTCGATCATCCTATTTTTTCAACTTAATTGAGGAAAATAAGAACAATCCTAAATTTATTTTTGATACTGTCGCAAAGCTAACTAAAAAGCAGCATTCCCCAAGTGAGGATGGCTTTCACTTCAGCAGTAATAAATTCATGAACTTCTTTGAGGAAAAGATCATGATCATTAGAAAGCAAATTACGGACTCCTCTTTAAATCTGCGTATTCCTCCAAAGCTCAGCTGTCCTGAGTCTGCACAACTCTGCCAGGACCTAGGATCAAGAGAGACACTTAAGTGTTTTAGTACTATATCTCTTGACACAATGATGAAAATAATCATGGCCTCTAAACCTTCAAGCTGCATACTGGACCCTATTCCAACTAAACTACTGAAAGAGCTGCTTCCTGTGCTCGGCCCTCCTATGTTGAACATAATAAACGGCTCTCTATCCACCGGATGTGTAACAAACTCACTAAAAGTGGCAGTAATAAAGCCTCTCTTGAAAAGGCCAAACCGTGACCCAGAAAATATAAAAAATTCCTCTCAAAAATTCTAGAAAAAGCTGTTGCGCAGTAACTCACTGCCTTCCTGAAGACAAACAATGTATACGAAATGCTTCAGTCTGGTTTTAGACCCCATCATAGCACTGAGACTGCACTTGTGAAGGTGGTAAATGACCTTTTAATGGCATCAGAGGCTCTGCATCTGTCCTCGTGCTACTAGACCTTAGTGCTGCCTTTGATACCATCGATCACCACATTCTTTTGGAGAGATTGGAAACCCAAATTGGTCTACACGGACAAGTTCTGGCCTGGTTTAGATCTTATCTGTTGGAAAGATATCAGTTTGTCTCTGTGAATGGTTTGTCCTCTGACAAATCAACTGTACATTTCGGTGTTCCTCAAGGTTCCGTTTTAGGACCACTATTGTTTTCACTATATATTTTACCTCTTGGGGATGTCATTCGAAAACATAATGTTAACTTTCACTGCTATGCGGATGACACACAGCTGTACATTTCAATGAAACATGGTGAAGCCCCAAAATTGCCCTCGCTAGAAGCCTGTGTTTTAGACATAAGGAAGTGGATGGCTGAAAACGTTCTACTTTTAAACTCGGACAAAACAGAGATGCTTGTTCTAGGTCCCAAGAAACAAAGAGATCTTCTGTTGAATCTGACAATTAATCTTGATGGTTGTAAAGTTGTCTCAAATAAAACTGTGAAGGACCTCGGCGTTACTCTGGACCCTGATCTCTCTTTTGACGAACATATCAAGACTGTTTCAAGGACAGCTTTTTTCCATCTACGTAACATTGCAAAAATCAGAATCTTTCTGTCAAAAATGATGCAGAAAAATTAATCCATGCTTTTGTTACTTCTAGGTTAGACTACTGCAATGCTCTACTTTCCGGCTAAAGCACTAAATAAACTTCAGTTAGTGCTAAATACGGCTGCTAGAATCCTGACTAGAACCAAAACATTTGATCATATTACTCCAGTGCTAGCTTCCCTACACTGGCTTCCTGTTAAGGCAAGGGCTGATTTCAAGGTTTTACTGTTAACCTACAAAGTGTTACATGGGCTTGTGTAACAGTATAACTTTAGACCGTCCCCTCGCCCCGACCCGGGCGCGAACCAGGGACCCTCTGCACACATCAACAACTGACACCCACGAAGCGTCGTTACCCATCGCTCCACAAAAGCCACGGCCCTTGGGGGAACCACTACTTCTAGGTTTCAGAGCAAGTGACGTAACCGACTGAAAGGCTGCTAGTGCGCACCACCGCTAACTAGCTAGCCATTTCACATCCGTTACACTTGCTCCTACCTATCTTTCCGAGTTGGTCCTGCCGTACATACCTACATGTACGCTACGGTCACAAGACGCAGGCCTCCTAATTGTCCCTAGAATTTCTAAGCAAACAGCTGGAGGCAGGGCTTTCTCCTATAGATCTCAATTTTTATGGAATGGTCTGCCTACCCATGTGAGAGACGCAGACTCGGTCTCAACCTTTAAGTCTTTACTGAAGACTCATCTCTTCAGTAGGTCATATGATTGAGTGTAGTCTGGCCCAGGAGTGTGAAGGTGAACGGAAAGGCTCTGGAGCAACGAACCGCCCTTGCTGTCTCTGCCTGGCTGGTTCCCCACTCTCCACTGGGATTCTCTGCCTCTAACCCTATTACAGGGGCTGAGTCACTGGCTTACTGGTGCTCTTTCATGCCGTCCCTAGGAGGGGTGCGTCACTTGAGTGGGTTGAGTCACTGACGTGATCTTCCTGTCTGGGTTGGCGCCCCCCCTTGGTTTGTGCCGTGGCGGAGATCTTTGTGGGCTATACTCGGCCTTGTCTCAGGATGGTAAGTTGGTGGTTGAAGATATCCCTCTAGTGGTGTGGGGGCTGTGCTTTGGCAAAGTGGGTGGGGTTATATCCTTCCTGTTTGGCCCTGTCCGGGGGTATCATCGGATGGGGCCACAGTGTCTCCTGACCCCTCCTGTCTCAGCCTCCAGTATTTATGCTGCAGTAGTTTATGTGTCGGGGGACTAGGGTCAGTTTGTTATATCTGGAGGACTTCTCCTGTCTTATCCGGTGTCCTGTGTGAATTTAAGTATGCTCTCTCTAATTCTCTCCTTCTCTCTTTCTTTCTCTCTCTCGGAGGACCTGAGCCCTAGGACCATGCGTCAGGACTACCGGGCATGATGACTCCTTGCTGTCCCCAGTCCACCTGGCCTTGCTGCTGCTCCAGTTTCAACTGTTCTGCCTGCGGCTATGGAACCCTGACCTGTTCACCGGACGTGCTACCTGTCCCAGACCTGCTGTTTTCAACTCTCTAGAGACCGCAGGAGCGGTAGAGATACTCTTAATGATCGGCTATGAAAAGCCAACTGACATTTACTCCTGAGGTGCTGACTTGCTGCACCCTCGATAACTACTGTGATTATTATTATTTGAACATGCTGGTCATTTATGAACATTTGAACATCTTGGCCATGATCTGATATAATCTCCACCCGGCACAGCCAGAAGAGGACTGGCCACCCCTCATAGCCTGGTTCCTCTCTAGGTTTCTTCCTAGGTTTTGGCCTTTCTAGGGAGTTTTTCCTAGCCACCGTGCTTCTACATCTGCATTGCTTGCTGTTTGGGGTTTTAGGCTGGGTTTCTGTACAGCACTTTGAGATATCAACTACCTTGTATCCTTTTCCCTCTCGCTCTCATCCAACACTTCCCACACTGCCCCTACTCGGATGGTATCGCGCCGTCCCAACCTTCGCTCTCTCTCCCCCGCTACTCTCTCCTCTTCCATCCTATCATCTCTTCCCTCTGCTCAAAACTTCTCCAACCTATCTCCTGATTCTGCCTCCTCAACCCTCCTCTCCTCCCTTTCTGCATCCTTTGACTCTCTATGTCCCCTATCCTCCAGGCCGGCTCGGTCCTCCCCTCCTGCTCCGTGGCTCGACGACTCATTGCGAGCTCACAGAACAGGGCTCCGGGCAGCCGAGCGGAAATGGAGGAAAACTCGCCTCCCTGCGGACCTGGCATCCTTTCACTCCCTCCTCTCTACATTCTCCTCTTCTGTCTCTGCTGCTAAAGCCAATTTCTACCACTCTAAATTCCAAGCATCTGCCTCTAACCCTAGGAAGCTCTTTGCCACCTTCTCCTCCCTCCTGAATCCTCCTCCCCCTCCTCCCCCCTCCTCCCTCTCTGCGGATGACTTCGTCAACCATTTTGAAAAGAAGGTCGACGACATCCGATCCTCGTTTGCTAAGTCAAACGACACCGCTGGTTCTGCTCACACTGCCCTACCCTGTGCTTTGACCTCTTTCTCCCCTCTCTCTCCAGATGAAATCTCGCGTCTTGTGACGGCCGGCCGCCCAACAACCTGCCCGCTTGACCCTATCCCCTCCTCTCTTCTCCAGACCATTTCCGGAGACCTTCTCCCTTACCTCACCTCGCTCATCAACTCATCCTTGACCGCTGGCTACGTCCCTTCCGTCTTCAAGAGAGCGAGAGTTGCACCCCTTCTGAAAAAACCTACACTCGATCCCTCCGATGTCAATAACTACAGACCAGTATCCCTTCTTTCTTTTCTCTCCAAAACTCTTGAACGTGCCGTCCTTGGCCAGCTCTCCTGCTATCTCTCTCAGAATGACCTTCTTGATCCAAATCAGTCAGGTTTCAAGACTAGTCATTCAACTGAGACTGCTCTTCTCTGTGTCACGGAGGCGCTCCGCACTGCTAAAGCTAACTCTCTCTCCTCTGCTCTCATCCTTCTAGACCTATCGGCTGCCTTTGATACTGTGAACAATCAGATCCTCCTCTCCACCCTCTCCGAGCTGGGCATCTCCGGCAAGGTCCACGCTTGGATTGCGTCCTACCTGACAGGTCGCTCCTACCAGGTGGCGTGGCGAGAATCTGTCTCCGCACCACGTGCTCTCACCACTGGTGTCCCCCAGGGTTCTGTTCTAGGCCCTCTCCTATTCTCGCTATACACCAAGTCACTTGGCTCTGTCATATCCTCACATGGTCTCTCCTATCATTGCTATGCAGACGACACACAATTAATCTTCTCCTTTCCCCCCTCTGATAACCAGGTGGTGAATCGCATCTCTGCATGTCTGGCAGACATATCAGTGTGGATGACGGATCACCACCTCAAGCTGAACCTCGGCAAGACGGAGCTGCTCTTCCTCCCGGGGAAGGACTGCCCGTTCCATGATCTCGCCATCACGGTTGACAACTCCATTGTGTCCTCCTCCCAGAGTGCTAAGAACCTTGGCGTGATCCTGGACAACACCCTGTCGTTCTCAACTAACATCAAGGCGGTGACCCGTTCCTGTAGGTTCATGCTCTACAACATTCGCAGAGTACGACCCTGCCTCACGCAGGAAGCGGCGCAGGTCCTAATCCAGGCACTTGTCATCTCCCGTCTGGATTACTGCAACTCGCTGTTGGCTGGGCTCCCTGCCTGTGCCATTAAACCCCTACAACTCATCCAGAACGCCGCAGCCCGTCTGGTGTTCAACTTTCCCAAGTTCTCTCACGTCACCCCGCTCCTCCGCTCTCTCCACTGGCTTCCAGTTGAAGCTCGCATCCGCTACAAGACCATGGTGCTTGCCTACGGAGCTGTGAGGGGAACGGCACCTCCGTACCTTCAGGCTCTGATCAGGCCCTACACCCAAACAAGGGCACTGCGTTCATCCACCTCTGGCCTGCTCGCCTCCCTACCTCTGAGGAAGTACAGTTCCCGCTCAGCCCAGTCAAAACTGTTCGCTGCTCTGGCACCCCAATGGTGGAACAAACTCCCTCACGACGCCAGGTCAGCGGAGTCAATCACCACCTTCCGGAGACACCTGAAACCCCACCTCTTTAAGGAATACCTAGGATAGGATAAAGTAATCCTTCTAACCCCCCCCCCCCCCCCCCCCTTAAAAGAGTTAGATGCACTATTGTAAAGTGGTTGTTCCACTGGATATCATAAGGTGAATGCACCAATTTGTAAGTCGCTCTGGATAAGAGCGTCTGCTAAATGACTTAAATGTAAATGTAAATGTAAATATCAGCTGATGTACGAAGGGCTATATAAATACATTTGATTTGATTTTGAAGGAATGGTGTGATTAATGAGGAACCAATTACTTGTCTCCACAATTTCTGTGCCCAGTCACTCCCTCCTTCGGCCTTGGGAGAGGTCTGAGACTGGATGTGTGGGGTAGTGTCTGGAACCATTGTACGTCATCTCTGATGTTTCACCTATCCTGGGATAGTGTATGACCCAGAGGCTCACTCCCCTCAGTGACCTCGTCTAGGCGTGGGGTCAAGGACATGGGTTTTACTTCAGATAGGGGTATCTGGAGGTCACAATTTATGCCATAGAATGAGCTGGTGTTTCTGTATTATGAAGTACCAGGCATAAGTTCAGAGCCTCGTTTTAGGGGCCAAACTCTACAATAAGAAGAGTCTTCATAGCTAATGCTATCTGGTGGGGAGATACTCCTTTCTCATTTATCAAGTCTCACCTTGTGACCCATTCCACACATGTTGTTTGTCATGTAGACTAAGTGGGTGTATCTTTGCTTTAAAACATCTTTGTATCCTTTGTGTTGGGGCCTCAACAAATCATCTAAGGGTGGTTCGTTGACCAGCCATCGTTATTGCAGAGTACTCACATCATTCAATTGTTTGTGTGACCCGCTCTCCTTATAAGTGAATAAAGATTTAGTTTAAGTATAACTCTGACGTATGTGATAAGTTTTGTCTCTCATTTGATAATGCAGAAATGAACCACCACACCAATAAATTACTGTGAGCTTGTATATAATGGTTAAGAGAAAGAAAGAAAGAGAGAAGGAGAGAATTAGAGAGAGCATACTTAATAAAGCCAAGATGGCTTAGCAGTTCAGACGTCATTTCTGTTTCGTATTGTCGTGTCCTGTATATATATATATTTACACCTTTCTTCGCATATCTTTTATATATTTTATTATCCAAGAACTCAACTACAAAAGCTTCCCTGCAAAAGCTTTCCTGCAACCCGCTTCACCAATTACAAAAAAGTATTATTTACCTCAAATCTGAAAAACCACCGTGGAAGCTAGCCAGGGGCTAATTCAGAAGCTAGCCAGAAAGCTAACCAGAAGCTATCCGATAGCTAGCCAGAAGCTAATCTGTAGCTGCCCAGAAATTAGCCGGTCTGCTGGCTAGCGTTGGTGTTTCAGCTGCCCACGTTTTGTGGTCATCAGCTATTCCTTTAGCTCGATAATCTACCGGCACTTTTGTGCAACGCGACTCGGACCGGAGCATTCCGGGACTTTTTTTCTCTCAGTTTCCCCGGATTTCAGCCGCAGGCTCTGGACATTTGCAGCTAGCTAGCTGCAAACCGTGTGACTACTGGCTTACGTCGATCCCGGAGCAAACTCAAATCATTCCGGAGCTAGCCAGCTGAGGAGTTCCATCAGCCATTCCTGGGCTACAGCCACCTATCCGGACCCGTTTTTTTGTTGTTTTGTTGTTGCTGCAGATACGGAGCCCCACCGGGCCTTCACGACTGACTGCCGACGTTATCTGCCCGAGGGAGTTATCCAACTGGCACCTCCGTCCCGACGTTACCTGAACGCTCATCTGGGGCCCGCTAACCGTTAGCTGTCTTATCGGCTGCTATCTGAATAAGTATATCGGACAATTATTATTATTATTTATTTTTTTCTTATTTTTTTTCTTGGGTCACTATATCTATTTTGCCAATTTGGATTGATCCCCTCTACCACACGGAACCCCACTAACCTACCGACGGAAACGCACGAGACATCTACAAATAGACTTCCATACTATGCTATCTTGCTACCGATAGCCATCTACCCGGCCAGCTGTCTGGATCGCCGTGACCCCAACCAACCTCTACTCACTGGACCCTTATTGATCACTCGATTAAGCATGCCTCTCCTTAATGTAAATATGCCTTGTCCATTGCTGTTCTGGTTAGTGTTTATTGGCTTATTTCACTGTAGAGCCTCTAGCCCTGACCACTATACCATATCCAACCTCACAGTTCCACCACCCACATATGCGATGACATCACCTGGTTTCAATGATGTTTCTAGAGACAATATCTCTCTCATCATCACTCAATACCTAGGTTTACCTCCACTGTATTCACATCCTACCATACCTTTGTCTGTACATTATTCCTTTAAGCTATTTTATCGCCCCCAGAAACTTCCTTTTACTCTCTGCTCTAGAAGTTCTAGACGACCAATTCTCATAGCTTTTAGCCGTACCCTTATCCTACTCCTCCTCTGTTCCTCTGGTGATGTAGAGGTGAATCCAGGCCCTGCAGTACCTAGCTCCACTCCTATTCCCCAGGCGCTCTCTTTTGATGACTTCTGTAACCGTAATAGCCTTGGCTTCATGCATGTTAACATTAGAAGCCTCCTCCCTAAGTTTGTTTTGTTCACTGCTTTAGCACACTCTGCCAACCCGGATGTTTTAGCCGTGTCTGAATCCTGGCTTAGAAAGACCACCAAAAATTCTGACATTTTCATCCCCAACTACAAGATTTTCAGACAAGATAGAACGGCCAAAGGGGGCGGTGTTGCAATCTATTGCAAAGATTGCCTGCAGAGTTCTGTTTTACTATCCAGGTCTGTTCCCAAACAATTTGAACTTCTACTTTTAAAAATCCACCTCTCTAAAAACAAGTCTCTCACCGTTGCCGCCTGCTATAGACCACCCTCTGCCCCCAGCTGTGCTCTGGACACTATATGTGAACTGATTGCCCCCCATCTATCTTCAGAGCTCGTGCTGCTAGGCGACCTAAATTTTAACATGCTTAACACCCCAGCCATCCTACAATCTAAGCTTGATGCCCTCAATCTCACACAAATTATCAATGAACCTACCAGGTACCACCCCAATTCCGTAAACACGGGTACCCTCATAGATATCATCCTAACAAACTTGCCCTCCAAATACACCTCTGCTGTTTTCAACCAAGATCTCAGCGATCACTGCCTCATTGCCTGCATCCGTAATGGGTCAGCGGTCAAACGACCTCCACTCATCACTGTCAAACGCTCCCTGAAACACTTCAGCGAGCAGGCCTTTCTAATCGACCTGGCCGAGGTATCCTGGAAGGATATTGATCTCATCCCGTCAGTAGAGGATGCCTGGACATTTTTTTAAAATGCCTTCCTCACCATCTTGAATAAGCATGCCCCATTCAAGAAATTTAGAACCAGGAACAGATATAGCCCTTGGTTCTCTCCTGACCTGACTGCCCTTAACCAACAGAAAAACATCCTATGGCGTTCTGCATTAGCATCGAACAGCCCCCGTGATATGCAACTTTTCAGGGAAGCTAGAAACCAGTATACACAGGCAGTTAGAAAAGCCAAGGCTAGCTTTTTCAAGCAGAAATTTGCTTCCTGCAACACAAATTCAAAAAAGTTCTGGGACACTGTAAAGTCCATGGAGAATAAGAACACCTCCTCCCAGCTTCCAACTGCTCTGAAGATAGGAAACACTGTCACCACCGACAAATCCACTATAATTGAGAATTTCAATAAGCATTTTTCTACGGCTGGCCATGCTTTCCACCTGGCTACCCCTACCCCGGACAACAGCACTGCCCTCCCCTCTGCTACTCGCCCAAGCCTTCCCCATTTCTCTTTCTCCCAAATACAGTCAGCTGATGTTCTAAAAGAGCTGCAAAATCTGGACCCTTACAAATCAGCCGGGCTAGATAATCTGGACCCTTTCTTTCTAAAACTATCTGCTGAAATTGTTGCCACCCCTATTACTAGCCTTTTCAACCTCTCTTTCGTGTCGTCTGAGATTCCCAAAGATTGGAAAGCAGCTGCGGTTATCCCCCTCTTCAAAGGGGGGGACACTCTTGACCCTAACAGCTACAGACCTATATCTATCCTACCCTGCCTTTCTAAGGTCTTCGAAAGCCAAGTCAACAAACAGATTACCGACCATTTCGAATCCCACCATACCTTCTCCGCTATGCAATCTGGTTTCAGAGCTGGTCATGGGTGCACCTCAGCCACGCTCAAGGTCATAAACGATATCTTAACCGCCATCGATAGGAAACAATACTGTGCAGCCGTATTCATTGACCTGGCCAAGGCTTTTGACTCTGTCAATCACCACATCCTCATCGGCAGACTCGACAGCCTTGGTTTCTCTAATGATTGCCTCGCCTGGTTCACCAACTACTTCTCTGATCGAGTTCAGTGTGTCAAATCGGAGGGTCTGTTGTCCGGGCCTCTGGCAGTCTCCATGGGGGTGCCACAGGGTTCAATTCTTGGACCGACTCTCTTCTCTGTATACATCAATGATGTCGCTCTTGCTGCTGGTGATTCTCTGATCCACCTCTACGCAGACGACACTATTCTGTATACTTCTGGCCCTTCTTTTGACACTGTGTTAACAACCCTCCAGGCGAGCTTCAATGCCATACAACTCTCCTTCCGTGGCCTCCAATTGCTCTTAAATACAAGTAAAACTAAATGCATGCTCTTCAACCGATCGCTGCCTGCACCTGCCCGCCTGTCCAACATCACTACTCTGGACGGCTCTGACCTAGAATATGTGGACAACTACAAATACCTAGGTGTCTGGTTAGACTGTAAACTCTCCTTCCAGACTCACATCAAACATCTCCAATCCAAAGTTAAATCTAGAATTGGCTTCCTATTCCGCAACAAAGCATCCTTCACTCATGCTGCCAAACATACCCTTGTAAAACTGACCATCCTACCAATCCTCGACTTCGGTGATGTCATTTACAAAATAGCCTCCAAAACCCTACTCAATAAATTGGATGCAGTCTATCACAGTGCCATCCGTTTTGTCACCAAAGCCCCATATACTACCCACCACTGCGACCTGTACACTCTCGTTGGCTGGCCCTCGCTTCATACTCGTCGCCAAACCCACTGGTTCCAGGTCATCTACAAGACCCTGCTAGGTAAAGTCCCCCCTTATCTCAGCTCGCTGGTCACCATAGCAACACCTACCTGTAGCACGCGCTCCAGCAGGTTTATCTCTCTGGTCACCCCCAAAACCAATTCTTCCTTTGGCCGCCTCTCCTTCCAGTTCTCTGCTGCCAATGACTGGAACGAACTACAAAAATCTCTGAAACTGGAAACACTTATCTCCCTCACTAGCTTTAAGCACCAGCTGTCAGAGCAGCTCATAGATTACTGCACCTGTACATAGCCCATCTATAATTTTAGCCCAAACAACTACCTCTTTACCTACTGTATTTATTTATTTATTTTGCTCCTTTGCACCCCATTATTTCTGTCTCTACTTTGCGCTTTCTTCCACTGCAAACCAACCATTCCAGTGTTTTAAGTTTTATTTTACTTGCTGTGTTGTATTTACTTCGCCACCATGGCCTTTTTATATTTTAATTTATTTATACATATATTTGTTTGCCTTCACCTCCCTTATCTCACCTCACTTGCTCACATTGTATATAGACTTATTTTTTTTCACTGTATCATTGACTATATGTTTGTTTTACTCCATGTGTAACTATGTGTTGTTGTATGTGTCGAACTGCTTTGCTTTATCTTGGCCAGGTCGCAATTGTAAATGAGAACGTGTTCTCAATTTGCCTACCTGGTTAAATAAAGGTTAAATAAAAAATAAATAAATATAAAGTGTGCAACTTTTATAGCCTCGCGTTTACTTTTCGAAATGTAAAATGTTACAGAATACATTTGCTGAACTCTCCCCCTATTGGTTTATCATTCAAAAGCATCTAGGCCTGTATGGCTTAAATCTTTCATGTTTTAGACCGAACAATGTCCCCCATTTGTCCTTTCCTCAAGCGATGTGCTGCTCCTTGCCACAGACTGGGTGAATCTTCTTAGCCAGCTCTGCTGTCTGTCAAGAACCAAATGGTTCTCTGGGTTATGGCAAATTATGGGATGTAGTTCAAGCTAATCCTGTCCACATGTCCTTGTCATTGATAAATGACAGTTGACCATTAAAACAACCATAGGTCTCTGTCAAATATGTTAAAGGTCAGTAGGTTCAGAGTAAATGTTTGCAAAAAGGTGTCAAAAGTATTTCCAGAAGTCAAAGAATAAGTCAAACGTTTGTTTATTCAATAAGAGGAAACTAAATCCAGGTACTATTCATAACCACAGAATGGGACTACACTTCGTAATAGGCTGCATTAATTTAAAATGGGTAACTGTTGCCAACAGTAACAGAAAAGCCTGGAATGTTAAACAAACTGGACAGAAACATTTATACTAAAACGTCCTTCCTCTGGGAAGACCACAGGTGGACGACAATCCTCCCAATCAGCCGAGGTCTGTTTCTTTATCCATCTTTCTCTGAAAAAAAATCAAGAAAATCAGTGTACATTGTCAATCCATTATCTATGTTAAACCATAACTCCAGCTGAAAACTGATCCCCTAAAAAGTTCCATATCGTTCCATTTGGTTGAGATTCCAAAGGCATAGGTGATACAGTGATGAGTATTTTACATTTAACATTTGACAGTTGAATGTATTCTGGCCTCCAAGGTCAAATACATTTTCTTACAAATACACCACAAAGAACGCCACACCACAAAGTATGATTCATAAGATTGACTCTTGTCATAGTTGAGAATTACCTTAAAGTTCAGATAATGTTCCTCACTGCTACAGTGGACTGATTTGGCTGTTTTCTCATTGGTGTAGAAGATGTTGCACAGCTTGCAGAAGATTCCAGTCCTTGGCACCAGATAGTCTAACCCTGCAAGTAAAAGAAAAAAACAAAAACATGTTTGTGTTCTCACTGATATGGCACTAAAAGTTATTTACCAGATCCCCGTCACCCATTAATTTAAAAAAAGTCAGTTTCTCTAGCATCTTACCAACAGGGTTGTCAGGTTGATAAGGACCCAGAGGTTCCTCCTGCTTTTTCTCCTCCTCCTCTGGGATAGCTTCCACACCACTGGCTACCTCACCCTCAGGGTCCCCAGAGACCCCCTCACTGTCAGACACAGGGCTCTGGACATCCTGGCCATACAAACACAATCATGTCTTTCACTCATTCGTTCTACTTAGCCTGAGAGACCAACACCAATAAATATCAGCACTCTTCTCTGTGTGAAGTGCATTAACTGATTACTTCTTGAATAACCGGTAACTGTAAAAGGATTGTTCACGGACATGCCAAAATTAAATACATAAATATTCAGCAAGCATTTAACTAACAAGGCAATATTTCACCTTGTTTAAATGAAGGAAACAAAAACACAGCAATAACCATCTTTCACCTCTGGATAGGGGCTTTTGGTTGACTGGCCATTAGTCTTTTCATCTCCATGGTGATCTCTTGATCTTCTGTCTTTCTGACTGGCCAACCACAGCTCATATTTGACTGGAGGCTTCCTGTATCAGGAGAACAGAATATGTCATGGAGTACTATATCATGAAAGTGTACTTAGATACAGCCCTCATACAGTCCAGTTGAACCATAGATCACAACATTCTTTATCAGATTATTTCATTGGCTGTATATTCTTCCAATAGATTCCAATCAATTAAACAGGCGTCGACAGACTGGATACTAGCATTCTTCAAATTCCATTTTGTCTAACTATCATTAGCATCTCTACTGCATATTCTTAGGGGTCATTGAAAATTATTTACCAGTATATTAGTGAGTCTCCCTTTTTGCACAAACTGACCCTTAACAGGGTGCCGTAAAACTTGTGTGGACGTTGGAAGTACTTCACCATTTTCTGAGCGGCTTCCACACTCTCCATCTGGATATAACACTGAAAGGAGAAAGAAAAACATCCATGGGAGAGTCCTATAACAACAGAAAAACAAACGACATCCACCTTTAAAAAAATGGGCCGGTGATACTTTACCTTTCCATGAGGCCAGTTCAAATTATAGCCAGTGATTTTCCCGAAAGGCTGTGCAAGTCGTAAAAGAGAGACGTCCGAGTACTTCTGGAGTGGAAGCATACAAATGTAGATGGATCTCCCACTAGGACTCTACATTGACAGAAACAAAGTCAAATTACACAGTCAATATTTGTAACACAAAGATGCGTATTATGTGAGGTGTGTAGTTATGTTTATAATACAGTGCATTCGGAAAGTATTCAGACACCTTGACCTTTTCCACATTTTGTTACGTTACAGCCTTATTCTAAAATGGATTAAATAATTTTTCCTCAATCTACACACAATACCCCATAATGACAAAGCAAAAACAGGTTTTTAGAAATGTTTGCAATTTTACTAAATATAAAAAACGCTCAGGTGCATACTGTTTCCATTCATCATCCTTGTGATGTAGAAACAGCTCAAGGATGTGGTAAATTCAATTGATTGGACATGATTTGGAAAGGCATGCACCTGTCTATGTAAGGTCCCACAGTTGAAAGTTCATGTCAGAGCAAAAACTAAGCCATGAGGTTGAAGGAATTGTCTGTAGAGCTCAGAAAGGATTGTGTAGACGCACAGATCTGGGGAAGGGTACCAACACATTTCTGAAGCATTGAATGTCCCCAAGAACACAGTGGCCTCCATCCTTCTTAAAATTGAATAAGTTACTAACCACCAAGACTCTTCCTAGAGCTGGCCGCATAGCCAAACTGAGCAATGGGGGAAAAAGGCCTTGCAAGAACCCAATGGCCACTCTGACAGAGCTTAAGAGTTCCTCTGTGGAGATGGGAGAACCTTCCAGAAGGACAACCATCTATGCAGCACTCCACCAATCAGGCCTTTATGGTAGTGGCCAGACGGAAGCCACTCCTCGGCTAAAGGAGCTTGACAGCCCACTTGGTTTGCAAAAAGCACCTAAATGATTAGATTCTCTGGTCTGATGAAATCAAGATGGAACTCTTTGGCCTGACTGCCAAGCGTCACCTCTGAAGCAAACCTGGCATAATCCCTATGGTGAAGCATGGTGGCAGCATCATGCTGTGGGGATGTTCTTCAGCAGCAGGCACTGGGAGACTAGTCAGGATCAAGGCAAAGATGAACAGAGCAAAGTACAGAGATCCTTGATGTAAACCTGTTCCAGAGCGCTCAGGACCTCAGACTGGGGTGAAGGTTCAACTTCCAACAGGACAACAACCCTAAGAACACAGCCAAGACAATGCAGGAGTGGCTTCGGGACAAGTCTCTGAATATCTTTGAGTGGCCCAGCCAAAGCTTGGACTTGAACCCGATCTAACATCTCTGTAGACCTGAAATAGCTGTGCAGCGATGCTCCCCATCCAACATGGCAGAGCTTGAAAGGATCTGCAGAGAAAAATGGGAGAAACTCCCCAAAAACCTCGTAGCTGAAATAGCAGCCAAAAGTGCTTCAACAAAGTACTGAGTAAAGGGTCTGAATACTTACGTAAAATGTGATATTTCAGTGTTTTATTTTTAATAAATTAATTTGTTATTATGGGGTATTGTGTGTAGATTGATGAGGAAAAACAAACTATTTAAAGCATAGATACTACACCATTTGACACCAAACCCACCTCCAACTTTTTCTGTGAAAAGCACATGCTAATATTGACATGTTTCCTCAACAACTGTCCGTTTCCTTTGTAGAATTTCACCATTTCACGTACTTCCTCGGTAGTATCAAGCTCTAACCATGCCTGAAAATATAGGAAATTCTCAATGTCATACAAACTACGACAGCAAATGCTTGCACAAATCAGGTGTTGAGTAAATAAACTCCTTCCTGTATGCCGAACTACATGAATGTCAAATTATTCACCACTGACGCTACGACAACATTATTTCCATCACATGAAGAAAACTAGATAAGTACCATACAAAATAAAATACACTGATCCCCAAATAACATATCGGCAAGTAACATAATTGTGAACATACCTCCTGTGTGAGGAACGATATGGCATGGTTGACAACTTTCACGTTTGCTCGCTCTGCCAGTTTCAATAGGGCCACCGCCATGTTTCCATAGCCCTTTCTAATTGGGCTAATATGGACAACTTTTCCATCCTGTAGAAAACAAATGTACAATTGACACATTCCAACTACAAGTTTCTAAATTAATGTCATTTTTGGAGGAATACCAACCCATGAAGCATCCTTTGACCCTGCAAATAAAAACAAAAAGTAATTATTACTATAAATTATCTGGAGATTATCTACACAGGCTAAACAACTGTAACAATTGTTTTGTCCATTGCTGCCAAGTAATAACATGTTTCATCATTCATTGCTTACCCAGCGACGTGTCCCCTCCAGTACTGTCGTCAAGTTCATCCAATGTAACGAAATCATCCATATTCTCAGGGAAATCCATGTCATCCATATTGTCCTGTTGGAAATAAGTCCACAACATCAATAAGTTAAAGAATTTGGGAGTTTCAAGTTCCACAGTGCCGCACCAGAATCATATCTAATCTCATGAAAAATACTTGTGAAGTTGCAATGGGAAACTGTCAAACACTGAACATAAAAAGTATGCAAAACTGTATTCAATAGTACGGAAGTATGATAAAGATCCATGTCACAAAGCTAGGAAGTGAACTCTGTGGCTGCACTATTACAATTGACATTGACAGCTTAAATGTCCAAAGTTATTCAAACCTCTTGGTCAGTCCAGGTTTTAAACATGTTAGGGCTGAACAGATAAGCATGTCAACTGATACATACATCTACAATGTTTGGCTTAAGCACCTGTTCTGGATTACTACTGTCAGTCTAGGTTTTCTGGAAACAATTGGAGCTTGTACAGAGATGGTTCTATAACCTTTGATATTCAACCATGGAAACTAAGGAGATCCTTCAAAGCTGATCTCCATCTGATTTGTAGGGCACTCATAAAACTGATGGAATTAATAACCCCTGAGCACATCATATAGCCTACATACAGTGCCTTCAGAAAGTATTTACACCCCTAGACTTCTTCCACATTGTTGTTAGCCTGAATTTAAAATGGATTACATATAGATTGTGTGTCACTGGCCTACACACAATACCCCATGTCAAAGTGAAATTATGGTTTGATTTTAGAATTGATTTTACTAATTAAAAATTGAAATGTGGTGTCCAATAAGTATTCAACCTTTTTGTTTTGGCAAGCCTAAATAAGTTCAGGAGTAACAATGTGCTTAACAAGTCACATAAGTTGCATGGACTTACTCGGTGCAATAATAGTGCTGAACATACCATTATCTGTAAGTGATTAACATGATTTTTGAATGACTACCCATTCTCTGTACTACACACACATACAGATAATAGTATGGTCCCTCAGTCGAGCAGTGAATTTCAAACAAAGACCAAGGAGGTTTTCCAATGCCTCGCAAATAAGGGCACCAATTGGTATAAGAAAAAAAAGAAACGCATTGAATATCCCTTTGAGCCTTGTGAAGTTATTAATTACACTTTGGATGGCGTATCAATACACCTAGTCACTACAAATATACTGCCCTCCTTCCTAACTCAGAGAGGAAGGAAATCGCTCAGGGATTTCACCATGAGGTCAATGGTGACTTTAAAACAGAGTTTAATGGTTGTGATAGGAGAAAACTGAGGACAGATCAACAACATTGTAGTTACTCCACAATACTAACCTAAATGACGAGTGAAAAGGAGGAAGCCAGTATAGAGTAAAAATATTCCAAAACATGCATCCTGTTTGCAATAAGGCAAAGAAATGTACTTTATATCCTGAATACAAAGTGACATGTTTGGGTCAACAACACATCACTGAGCCCCACTTCACATTTTCAAGCAATGTGCTGGATGCTTCATGTTATGGGTATGCTTGTCATCGGCAAGTTCTAGGGAGTTTAAGAATGAAAAGAGACTGATTAGAGCTAAGCAAAATCCAAGAGGAAAACCTTGTTCAGTCTGCTTTACAAGACAATGGGAGAAATTCACCTTTCAGCAGGACAATCCCCTAAAACACAAAGCCAAATCTACACTGGAGTTGCTTACCAAGACAAAATGGAATGTTCCCGAGTGGCCTAGTTACAGCTTTGACTTAAATGACGCCACAAAAAATATTGCGCAACACAGCATTCCTAATCTAG
This sequence comes from Salvelinus alpinus, assembly GCF_045679555.1. NCBI lineage: Eukaryota > Metazoa > Chordata > Actinopteri > Salmoniformes > Salmonidae > Salvelinus > Salvelinus alpinus. The sequence continues at coordinate 9,709,021 of NC_092098.1, read as the reverse complement.
TCCACAATGTCTGCTGTGTGGATCAAGCAGTCAACTAGTCCAGCAGTCATTTGAAAGAGTAAGAACATTTCAGCGAGACAACTCAAAGGCGAAATCTATTAATACCAAGATAATGGAATTCATTGCCCTTGACAATCAACTGTTCGCTGTCGTGGATGATGTTGGCTTTCGCCGACTGGTCGAGCACCAGTACGCACTTCCAAGTAGGCGCTATTTTTCAGATGTTGCCCTACCGGAGTTACACAGTATTCTCGAAACTCAGTCATGAGCTACTTGCTATGGGCATCACTGGTATTAGCTTCACGACTGACATTTGGACCAGCGATGTCAGCCCCATAAGCATTAGGAGTCTGACAGCACAGTGGGTCGATGAGGATTTCCTATTGAGGAAAGCCGTATTGCATGCTCAAGAATGTGCTGGTTCTCATACCATCACTGCTGCCATTTCAATGGCATTTGAGAACATGTTTGAAACATGAACACTCCTAGCTCCATTCGAACAACTGACTCGAGAAATAAGCTCAACTGCATCTACAGCAGACGTGAAACCCTGTCAAGGCATTGAAACGCCCGCTCAACAAAAATGCCAACACAGACTGTCGGGTTAACTTGGAAAAGTACTCTATTAGAGGCTGTGAACAAGCGATTCGGTGGCATTCTCTCCGAGCCTCTACTGTGTCGCCACCATGCTCGATGCTAAGTACAAGGACCGCTACTTCGATGCAGACAAGAAACAGGGTTTACATGAAATGTTATAGACACAGCTTGACAAGATGGAAACGGACACAGTGACAGAGCGCACCGAGGAAGAGAGGCCACGGACAGACAGAGCTGAAACTTCACTGCTTGACATGTATGATGAAATCCTGGTTGAGACTGAACAAATGAACAACGAAACAGCACAGCAAGTGAAATAATTAGATTTTGATTATGTTTTACTGGTAATGGGGACATACGTAAATGCCAACAAAAAAACTTTTGGTCAGTGTCTGTGTGTGTTTAAACTACTTAACTGTACTAGAATGCTTAAAAGGCCGCTATTTTTATATTTTATATCGGTCTAGTTTTCTTTGGCAAGGAAAATATCCGATATTGGTATCGGCCAAAAATGTCATATCGGTGCATCCCTAACAATTAAGACTTTCTTTGTTGGTTCCGGTCACAAATATGAATGACAATCATTTCTTACATCTTCATGAAAGCTCTCCTGATCCATCATGTTCTCCATTGAGACATCATCATCGGCAGCCTTTACGTCAGAATCCTCCAAGGTATCGTCTGCCAACAGTTCTGAGATTTCGTGTTCCCCCTCATCTTTAGAATCAACCACCAGAGAGGCACTTTTGGAAGGAGCAGGGTCTTTAGTATCAACACCAGCACCAACCTCGTCATCTAATAAGCTTTGTTTAGCTTCCACCTGGATAATCTCTTCTTCTAGATCTTTGTTTTCCAAATCAATGTCCTCCTCCTTGACCACCTCCTCGATGTCCTGCTTGACCACTTCTTTGACCTCTTCTGAGGTGCTTTGTTGACCTTCTCCTTGTTCCGTCACTTTCTCAGCTGGTTGTTTGCCTGTACTGGGTTTCTCTTTGTTCGTGGAGTTAGAGGTCTTGCTAGTCTCCTCGCTCTTGTGTCTGCTGCTGCGGCCTTTACTAGAATCTGCTCTTCTGGATGTGGTGGAGTCAGGACTTTCTCTACAAGGCAAAAACCATTGAGGTAAACTTCCCTGACACAAACATCCTGATGAGTCCCACAGGAAAATTGGCTCTGGCCACCATGGCCCCAGGTGAAGAACTCTTACTTACCTCAGGCGCTTCATTGACGATGACAAGATTACTTTGACACTCTTTCCATTGATCTTGAGGGGGTTGGAGTGGTAGTACTTCACCATAATGTCAGCATCCTTCCAATCTACCATCTCAATCAGGGCCTGCAGATGAATAAGGGAGAATTTATTAGACAAAGCTAGAGAAGGTGCTGCATAATGGAGGTTTTGGTGAAGAATTTACCTAGCCATACAAAAAAATAGATACTGCATTGTTAAATTGTTTTAATAATTGTTTTCTATTTGAAATCACCAGAGAGATTTTCAGAATTTGATTGATCACACTTCAATTCCATATTGCTCGAACCTTACCTGATCACTTGAAAATGTTGAATGCCGCACATCCCCAAACATCTTGGCGAGATCGAGAATCTCTGATTCTCTTTCCTTCCCAGGAGGTAGGCGGGAAAAACAAACCACTGTATTGGTAACTTGTTTGGTCTGCCGTTTTTCTGGTGGTTCATCCAACCTTGGCGGCTAAAGGAAAAAACAAGCTCATACTAGGATCTCTGTGATTAAGAACACAGAATCTCACATTTTTAAGAGGCAGATGCACTTACATGAATACTGCACACCATAGGTGAAAGGTACAGATTCAACTTAATTTCCTTCACGAATGCTTGCTTTTCACTGAAGTGATTCACCATATTGGCAGCCTCTTTGTGAGAATCAAACTCCAGGAATCCCTGTAACAAAAATACAACACCGAATCATCCAATAGACATTCAACTACAGATGTAACTTTTTTTAAGAGAGAGAATATTAAAGCTGCAACATGTAACTTTTTGGGCGACCCGACCAAATTCACATATAAATTAGATATAGCTCTGTCATTCTCATTGAAAGCAAGTCTAAGAAGCGATAGATCTGTTCTATGTGTGCTATTTCTATGCTTCTATGCTTTCCGCGCTTCCCGTCTTTTACTTTTGTACTACAGCATCAAACAACTAAAATTACTATTTTTGCTTATTGAAAATATGTTTCACAGAGGTTTAGATGGCACAATGATTCTCTACACTATACTTACTTGTTTAGTCGCATACACTGAAATTAGGTGAACTATTACAAATTTTAGCAACCAGGAAATGGCAGAGCGATTTCTGCATAGTGCATGTTTAAGAGTTTAGAGTGTTTATTACTCAGTTTTTCTTATCAATTTGTGTAATTTACCTTGCAGGGGAACACCAGATGTTTTACAACTGTGCCGAATGGCTTAGCCAAAGTCATCAAGTCTTCTACACCAACAGAGCCAAGGGGAAATTTTGTGACCACCACCTTTGTGCCAGCCTGAAGCAAAAATATAAAATCACACATTCAAGCATGCAGCTTTAAGCAAATAAACAACGTCATAACAAGTTAATTAAAAACACTCTATTTATAAGAAAACAATACCACAAAAGGGGCATCATTACCTTGGGCTTCAAATAGTGTCTTTCTGGTGGAGACCAGACTTCACCTAAAGATGAAAACATGAAAGGAGATAGTATTTATTTTCAAGTGGTTTGCAATTGGGCCTTATTTGGTCTGGATCAAACTTGACTTTGGAACGGGACTGGGGTTATCACCTCCTACGCGGTCTGAGCTATGTTGTCTCTTGTAAGGCATAGCAGGACGTGGCGTTCTCCTGGGCGGTGAAATAGCATCTCTACTTGGGATGGAGTTGGACCTGGAAGATAACGTAAACAGTGCAAAGTAGGAAGAGGAACAGCTAATGGTTTTACATCATGAAATGCCTGTTTGCAACATAAAGCTTAATTTCATGCCCCTCACATTTCCTTCCGGGTATCATGTGTTTTCCAATCTGGATATCTGTAGAAAACAGAAAAGAAAAAACGAATTTGAATAAAACATTGTTATAGAAAATATCCCAATTGATTTTGTGAACTGTATCAGTCCAGTTTCTAAATGTTTTACTTTGCATGAAAACACTTACAGACGCGAGAGTTCTAGACAGCCATCCGCATGGCGTAATCCATTGAGATGTTCCTTCCATGTCTGTGAAAAAAACAAACCCATATTAAGCTAAATTAATGCCATCATGGAAGGTTGAGTTCTGATTAAAATGATATAGAAATACAGTCCAACAGCAAGAATTTTGAAATATAACAAAGCTTACCTTATTAGAATTCAACATGCATAAGCATAGAGAGCATGTGTGTGGGTAAATCTTGGGCACAACTCCATGAAAATCGTCCACTTGATAGGAGAAAGGAATCTTTTGCTGGCTGTCAGATGGTTTTTCAATTGGGGGCCTAGTGTGACGGGAACCTCTCCTTGCTTCAGTCCGCTGTGGTCGCCGCCCCGGTCGACTGTGAATCTCCACTTTCCTATAGTCAGTGTCACAATGGCTGTTTGACCGACGAGGGACTGCAGGGGGACTGTCCCGTTTGCTAAGGTCTCCATCATCTGTATCCTCCTGACAGCTGTCTCCCTTTGGGGAGGCCTGTCCCTGCTCCTCTTGCTTGGCTCGATTGGCCTTCAGTTTCATTATCAGATAGGGTAATGTCTCCACACTGATCTCATTCTCTGGAATCTGGGCCAGAGCATCCACGTCTTCTGGAGAGAGCCCCAGAGTGGCATATAAGTTCATAGTGCTCGTCGCACCATCACCAGATCCTTTGTGTGCAGAGCTGTGACCCTCACTGTCCTCCATCCTCAAACCGTCAGGGCACAGAGAAGTTTATTCTGAAATTGGGGGAAAATGGTGTTCAGTCATTTCAACTGATGTTGTAACATATAAACATGTCTAAGGCAACCTATATATCAGGTTGTGTCAGAGGAAGGGCCCCAAAAAGTGTCAAAGACTCCTGTCACCCAAGTCATAGACTGTTCTCTATGCTACCGCACGGCAAGAAGGTACCGGAGCGCCAAGTCTAGTTCCAAAAGGCTCCTTACCCCGAAGCTATACGACTGCTGAACAATTAATAAAATGGCCACCCGGACTATTTACACTGCTGCTACTCGCAGTTTATTACCTATGCATAGACACTTTACCCCAACCTACATGTACAAACTACCTCGACCAACCTGTAACCCCGCAAATTGACTCGGTACCGGTAGCCCCTGTATATAGCCTCGTTATTGTTATGTCATTTTATTGTGTTATACATTTTTTACTTAATTTATTTAGTAAATATTTTCTTAACCATTTCTTGAACGGCATTGTTGGTTAAGGGCTTGTAAGTAACGTTAAGCATTTCACGGTGGTATTCGGCGTGGTTGGGTATAAAGTGTATGCCCTAATGAAGAGGCTTGGGAAGAAAGTATCCTTCGCATTTGTATCTGAAATACTACCATCTTTAATCATTCAATAGCTAACTAGATGTCAATTGATGTCCTTCACATAAATAATACGTTTCCCAGCCCAGACAAACGTAGATGCAAGCTAACGTTGGCTACTGTAGCTAGTTACAGCGAATGGGCCTTGGCCGAAGGGCTCGGCACAATAACAGCCAGTTGCTATTAACTAGCTAACTACGCATCTTTAGCTCTGAAAAACGAATCCCCAATATCTCCTCACCCCTGATGAATAAAGATTAGCTATCAAGTATGCCCCATGTAGCTATAAAGTAAGTGCATTATTGTTAACTAGCAGCACGCAACGCTGAAGAATGCTGCCTAGTCGCCCACAGCTAGGAAGCTAGCGAGCAAGAAGAAGCTAACCATAGCTTTCTAGCAAGATAGTTTCGGGGTGAAAGTTTATGCATCCAGTTCAACTATCACATGAAATACAAACGGCGAATGCTGCAAAACAAACCTTTTAAGTCCCCTTTCAGGTATTTCGTAAAATTTGGTGGCTAACGTTACAGTCTGGACAAAGATATGTGTAACTATTCCGTCAACCAGCGTCTCGTCAGCGACATTAAAAAAGTATTTCCCTATCACGGAATTTAGAAAATGTTCATAATAAAAGTCCCCACGTAATTACATTAATGTATTTATTCATGATATTTGAAAAATAATTGTCTAAACTTGAACTATGATTCATATTTAAGTGAAATTTGCATTAAATGTATTTTTTTCTTCTTTTTAATTTTCAAAGTTAAATAAATGCCCCCAATGCAATACACTGTATATGAAATACCTATTGGCTTATAGAGAAAAAAGTATACTATGTGTCAATGTAAAAGTGGGGTTGGGAATACTCAGTGGCGTCAGTAGAATCTACATATGGTGTTATTTCATGGAGGACTCGTCTAAATACATAGCAACACTACTTCACCCACTCCACAGCCCTGAATGCAATAAACTGTAGGCCTATAAATTACATTTTGGCTTATAGAGAAACATTTGATGTAAAAGCAAGGCACTTAAGCCTAATTCCTCCTGTAAATCGCTCTGGATAAGAGTGTCTGCTAAATGACTCAAATGTTTTTTTTTAAATCAAACAGACTTCCTAGTTTAGCAAACCGTCAGTCCTGGCTTGCTATTATGAAAATCAAATTGAACAATGCCAATAATGTTGTCAATTTGACTTTTGCCTTCAAAATCGGCTCAAACATAGAACATGTAAGAATGAACTATAGCCATTGAATTCTACCATGCTGATATACCATGCGTTCTAAAATGCCCTTCAAGCCAAACAGAAACAACTATTCAACACATGCCATACCTGGTATTCTAAACTGGGTGGTTTGAGCCCTGAATGCTGATTGGCTGAAAGCAGTAAAAATAAATGACATAACATGCATTTTTACTGCTGTAATTACTTTGGTAACCAGTTTCTAATAGCAATAAGGCACCTCGGGGGTTTGTGGCATATGCCCACTATACCACGGCTAAGGGCTGTATCCAGGCACTCCGCGTTGTGTCGTCCCCAGCCGTGGACTGTTCTCTCCCCTACCGTCCGGCAGGCAGTACCGGAGCATTGGGTCTCGGACCAACAGGCTCCTAAACAGCTTCTTTCCCCAAGCACTGAGACATTTCAACAGCTAGGCAATGGCTGGCCACCTTCACCCACAGTGTATCTGCACTGATTATCTGCACTGACTAAATGCCACTCACAGGTCTCTATACAGAAACCCACACACACCTACACTGACAGTCCTGCACACACACACATACATGTACACACACATGCACATACTATCAGGTGTGAAGGTAAGACCCAGATGCAGACAACGTCGAATTAACAATGGTTTAATAATCCAACAGGGGCAGGCAATAGACAGGTCAAGGCAGGCAGGGGTCAATAATCCAGAGGTGGGGCAAAGGTACAGGTTGGCAGGCAGGCTCAGGGTCAGAGGGTCAGGGGCAGGCAGAGTGGTCAGGCAGACGGGCTCTGAGTCAGGACAGGCAAGGGTCAAAACCAGGAGGGCGAGAAAAAGAGAGCCTGGGAAAAGCAGGAGCTGAGATACAAAAACGCTGGTTGAGTTGACAAACAAGACAAACTGGCAACAGACAGAGAACACAGGTATAAATACACAGGGGATAATGGGGAAGATGGGCGACACCTGGAGGGGGGTGGAGACAATCACAAAAACAGGTGAAACAGATCAGGGTGTGACAGTATCCCCCCCTCTAGGGTCGCCACCTGGCGTCCTACCTGATCGCATACCTGGTTAACCGGGGTGCCTGCGGAAGTTGGCGATGAGGGCTGGGTCTAAGATGTCTCTAGCGGGGACCCAGCACCTCTCCTCCGGGCCATAACCCTCCCAGTCAACCAGGTACTGGAAACCCCTGCCCCGTGGTCGAACACTCAGGAGGCGTCTCACCGTGTACGCCGGATGGCCATCGATGACACAGAGAGGAGGGGTGGGCCTGGAAACAGAAGACAAAGGGCTGTGAGACATGGGCTTAATCCTAGACACATGGAAAGTAGGGTGAATACGGAGGTTACGGGGTAACAAAATATGAACAGCTGTGGGGCTAAGGACTCTAGAGATGGGGAATGGGTCGATAAAACGGGGGGAAAATTTACGGGACTCCACCTCGAGGGGCAGGTCCCGGGTGATGAGCCATACCCTTTGCCCGAGACGATAGCATGGAGCAGGGGTCCGGTGGCGAGCCGCTTGTTGCCTATACCTGGAAGTGGTCTTCAACAGAGCGGCCCGGGCTCTCTTCCAGGTATGGCAACAGAGGTGGATGAACATCTGGGCAGAGGGATTGCTGACTTCCTCCTCTTGCTCGGGGAAGAGCGGAGGCTGATTTCCCAAGGAACACTCGAAGGGCGAGAAACCCGTGGCAGGGCAAGGAAGGGATTTTGCGAGCGTACTCAACCCATACCAGTTGCTGACTCCAGGTGGTAGGGTTGGCGGAGAGTAGACAGCGAAGAGTCGTCTCTAAGTCCTGGTTGGCTCGCTCCGACTGGCCGTTGGACTGGGGGTGGAATCCGGACAGGCTGTCCGACGACCCAATGAGCGTACAGAACGCCTTCCAGAACCGGGACGAGAACTGCGTATCCTGGTTGGAGACCATGTCCACCGGGAGTCCGTGGATCTGGAAGACGTGCTGCACCATAAGCTGTGCCGTCTCCTTGGTTGAGGATAGTTTGGGGAGAGGAATGACATGGGCGGCTTTGGAAAACTGGTCGACCACAGTCAGGACGGCATTGTTGCCCTCAGACGGGGTGAGACCCGTGATGAAATCCAGGGAGGTATGGGACCAGGGACGGTGAGGGACAGGCAGTGGTTGGAGAAGACCAGCCGGAGCTTGCCGAGGAGTCTTGTTCTGTGCGCAGACCGTGCTGGCGGCGACAAACATCCGGAACCATTGTCGGCCACCAAAAGCATTGTCGCACGAAGGCCAGGGTGCGACGAGAGCCCGGGTGACAGGCAAGCCTAGAGAAATGGGCCCACTCCAGTAACGCGGAGCGGACAGCGTCAGGCACAAACATCCGGTTATCTGGCCCCCCCCCAGAGTTCGGCTGAGACCGCTGCGCCTCCCGGATATGTTTCCCTATACCCCAGCTGAGTGCCGTCGCCAGGCACGAGATGGGAAGGATGGTCTTGACGTTCTTGGACCCCGGCCGGTAGGAGAGGGAAAAGTTGAACCGGGTAAACAGCAGAGTCCATCTCGCTTGCCTGGAATTTAGATGCTTGGTTGTGCAGAGATACTCCAGGTTTTTGTGGTTGGTCCACTCAATGAACGGATGTTCCGCCCCTTCTAGCCAGTGCATCTATTCCTCCAACACCTCAATTTCTTCACAGCGAGAAGCTCCCGATTCCCCACATCGTAGTTCCTCTCCGTGGCATTGAGGCGGTGGGAAGGCGCAGGGATGCAGCTTAAGGTCCAGGGCAGAACGTTGGGACAGAACAGCCCCCATTACGACATTCGAAGCATCGGCCTCCACCACGAACTGATGGGAAGGGTCAGGGTGAACCAGGATAGGAGCAGTGATGAAGTGGTGTTTAAGGTCCCGGAACACCCGGTTCACACTTTTCCACTTTAACAAACAACTGGTTCTCCAGAAGGCGCTGGACATGGAGCACATGTTCTTGGGAGGAGCGGAAGAAGAAGAGGATGTCATCAATGTAGACGAAGACGAACCGGTTAAGCATCACACGGAGAGCATCATTCACCAGAGCCTGGAACATGGCAGGGGCGTTGGTTTGGCCAAAGGGCATGACCAGATATTCGTAGTGGCCACTGGCCATGTCGAAGGCGACCTTCCACTCGTCCCCCTCTCGTATCCGCACCAGGTGGTAGGCATTTCGTAGATCCAGCTTGGAGAAAACATGACTGGTAGCGGATAAGGGTTCTTCACAGTAATGTCATTGAGTCCCCAGTAGTCAATGCACAGGCGCAGGGTCTTGTCCTTTTTCTCCACAAGGAAGAAACCTGGGCCAGCGGGAGAGGAAGAGAGACAGATAAACCCTGTAGCTAGGGAGTCCCCAATGTAGGTCTCCATAGCCTTGGTCTCTGGTTCCGACAGAGAGTACAGATGTCCCCGGCGCGGCGTGGTGCTAGGGAAAAGGTCAATCCCGCAGTCATAGGGGAGGTGCGGCAGAAGGTAAGTGGCCCGGGACTTGCTGAACACCTCCTAGAGGGTCCTGGTACTCCGCGGGAATGGCGGAGAGGTCCGGAGCAACTTCCGAGCCCCCCAGGAAGATGTCCCGGGGCAGGTTGCACCGACTTCAGACAATGGCCGTGGCAAAATGGACTCCAGCCCATGATAGCACCCGTAGACCAGTTGATGAGGGGATTGTGCCGCTGAAGCAAGGAGAATCCCAAAACCATGGGAATCTGGGGGGACTTGATGAGCAGGAATTGAATGGTCTCCCTGTGATTCCCTGACATACGTGGGTTGATGGGGGGGTTGTTATGGGTGACCTGACCTATAGAGCACCCGTCCAGCGCTCTAACATCTATGGGAATGGAGAGGGGCTGAGTGGGGATGTTCAGCTCGGAAGCCAGTGTGGCGTCCAAAAAGCACTCATCGTACCCAGAGTCAATGAGGACCTGGAGAAATTTGGACTGGTTTCCCCACAGCACAATGCCATGAAAAGGGGTGTGAGTAAGGGAAGCAGAAAAGTTCTCCATATGGCCAACCAGAGTACTCGCTCCTACCGGTGAGCCTGGTCTTTTACAGGGCAAGAGGACACAAAATGACCAAAAGTCCTGCAATACAGACAGCTCCTTGTCTTGATCCTGTGTTGCCGTTCTGCTGGCGACAGCCCAACTCTGCCTAGTTGCATAGGCTCGGGAAACAGTGCCTCGGCCGTCTTTGGCGACTCTCGAGGAAGGTCGGGAAGCGTCGGGTGCTCTCGGCAACGGGACCGTCGGGGACCTCCGGGATGACTCGGAGGCGAGGTTGAATCCCTGGACGTGCGAGCGAAATCGAATTTCCTCTCCATCTGTCGTTTCCGCAATCGGCCATCGATGCAGATGGTCAAGGCGATGAGGGAGTCAAGATCCGTGGTTAACTTCCGAGCAGCAAGCTCGTCCTTATGTAAAAATACTTGAAAGTACTACTTAAGACGTTTTTTGGGGTATCTGTACTTTACTATTTAAACTTTTACTTTAACTTCACTACATTCCTAAACAAAATAATGTACTTTTACTCCATACATTTTCCCTGACACCAAAAAGTACTCGTTACATTTTGAATGGCTAGCAGGACAAGAAAATTGTCAAATTCTGGCAATTATCAAGAGAACATCACTGATCATTGCTTTTGCCTCTGAATCACTAAACACAAATGCTTCATTTGTAAATTATGTCTGAGTGTTGGAGTGTGCCCCTGGCTATCCGTAAATTAAAAAAAACAAGAAAATAGTGCCGCCTGGTTCGCTTAATATAAGGAATTTGAAATTATTCACACTTTCACTTTTACTTTAGTAATTTTTTATTAAGGTATCTTTACTTTACTGACAATTTGGTACTTTTTCCACCACTGAATGATAGTAAGACAACTGCTCGGCACAGCACATAGCATTATGGTTTCACAGAACTAGAACAAGACACATGAGGCTTTGAGCCACTAGGATGCTACTAGGACAAGACATACACTGAGTGTTCAAAACATTAGGAACACTTGCTCTTCCATGACATAGTCTGACCAGATGAAAGCTACAATCGCTTATTGATGTCACTTGTTAAATCCACTGCAATTCCTGGAGATAAAGGGGAGGGGACAGGTTAAATAAGGATTTTAAGCCTTGAGACAATTGAGATATGGATTGTGTATGTGTGCCATTTAAAGCATGAAGAGGCAAAACTAAGTGCATTTGAATGGGGTATGGTAGTAGGTGCCAGGAGCACCAGTTTGTGTCAAGAACTGCAACGTGCTGGGGTTTTCACACTCAACAGTTTACCATGTGTATCAAGAATGGTCCACCACCCAAAGGACATCCAGCCAACTTGACACAACCGTGGCAAGCATTGGAGTCAACTTAGGCCAGTATCCCTGTGGAACGCTTTCAACACCTTGTAGAGACCATGCCCGGAAGAATTGAGGCTGTTCTGAGGACAAAAGGGGGGTGGCAACTCAATATTAGGAAGGTGTCCTAAATGTTTTGTATACTCAGTGTATAAGCCACTAGTCCATATAATCATCTAGGAATACATCTCAACCAAACTTGAAATAAATTAAAACGTGATAGAATCTGTAAGAACCAAGAAACACTTTTAAGCATAGCACCAGTCATAGCATACAATGACAACATTAAAAACAGCCATTTCGCAATGTGCTCCACCTTATAATATTATTTATCTTATATAAAGTAGTCATTCTCTTTAGTTTAGATTTTTCCGTGATGTAGCTATAATTTTGTAACATAATTTTAACATTGCCACTATCCAAAGCTGCAAAATAAGATTTTCACCGAAGACTTTTATTTTGAAGGCAAAATCGGAAAACCGGAAGTCTTAATATTGCTGGCGGGTTGCTAATGTTGCTGCTGTGATGCTAATCCCTTGTTCTATCTGCGTCTGGCTCATGGAGTTTTCCGCGCGCCCTGGAGGTCTATGGAGGTACTGCAAGGGGTTTGCGTATTCTTTTGGGAGTGTGGAATATTTTTGGGGATTTTTTAATATGACCAAAAAAAAATCAATATCGCTAGCTACAAGAGAATACCATCGTGAATACCATTTGTATGTCTCTGTGTCCAGTATGAAGGAAGTTAGAGGTAGTTTAACGAGCCAATGCTAACTAGCACAAGCACAATGACTGGAAGTGTACAGGAACATTTAGCATGCTAGCTGTTCCAGTTAAATAATTATTAGGCAAGTTAATAGTTTTGTATGGGGAAATGAGTGTCGAATTTGGTCAAGATAAACATTTATTGCTAGTTTGATATGTGAGGTTTATTTGATCTAATATAAGTTTCATAATGCTTAGGTTGTTACAAGATGAATCCAGGTGAAGCTATGATCCCTTATTGATGTACACTTCAATCAGTGTAGATGACAGGAGATATGTTAAAGAAAGATTTTAAGTCTTGACACAATTAAGACATGGATTGTGTATGTGTGCCATTCAAATAGTGAAAGGGCAAGACAATAGATTTAGGTGCCTTTCAACGGGGTATGGTAGTAGGTGCCTGACACATAGGTTTATGTTTGTCAAGAAATGCAACGCTGCTGGGGTTTTCACAGTTGTGAAAACAGTGTGTCTCAAGGACCAAAACATTGACAGCTATGCCCTATATAGGGTATAGTTAGATTGCAAAATAGTTGGGAAGAGATTTTCGATGTACCGATTCCATGGCACATGATTTATGAACTGATACGCTAAACGACGCCGGATTCAAAACATATCATTTTTATATTTAAATTATTATACAAAATTCTTGCATCCAATAGAATGTTATATATATATATATATGGGGATACAACCTTCTCAAATTTTGCTGCAAACAGAGTCATTAGATCATTTATTTTGCTACTGTCCATTTTAGCTTGTTCTTGGTCACAGGTCCAGGAATGGCTGAAGAATTGCAACATTTACCTGGAGCTAACGCTGCAGATAGCAATAGTGGGTGATTTGAAAAGTCACAGTCAATCGATCAATAATATAATACTTTTAGCAAAAATGTTTCTTTAATTTACAAACTGTAGAAACTATGAGAATGGAAAGGTTCAGAACTTTTGTGAAGCATCACAGCACAGTCAAAAAATATATGGCAAATAGAAATCCAATATGGATGGTGTTAAGAGATAGATGGGAGGAGTTGAATGGAGCTGAAGAGTGGGACTAATAATAACAAGATAACAAATGTAAAATATACTGTGTCTGGAAAATGTATATAGGTTCAGAACTTTTGTGAAACAGCACAGTTAAAAAAATATGGCAAATAGAAACTGGATGGACTGGATGGACATCAGAAATAGATGGGAGAGGTTGGGGGTAGAGGAAGGACAGGACTGAAAACAAACAAAATATAACTTGTAAAATAGATTGTGTGCGTGAAATGTATATAGTATGTATAAGCTGGAAGTAGAAGCCTAAGTGTTGTTGTTCATTAGTTTACTCCAATTAGGGGAAGGGTGGTAGGGTTAGTGGAAAATAAGAAAGGAATATACACTGCTCAAAAAAATAAAGGGAACACTAAAATAACACATCCTAGATCTGTATGAATTAAATATTCTTATTAAATACTTTTTTATTTACATAGTTGAATGTGCTGACAACAAAATCACACAAAAATTATCAATGGAAATCAAATGTATCAACCCATGGATGTCTGGATTTGGAGTCACACTCAAAATTAAAGTGGAAAACCACACTACAGGCTGATCCAACTTTGATGTAATGTCCTTAAAACAAATCAAAATGAGGCTCAGTAGTGTGTGTGGCCTCCACGTGCCTGTATGACCTCCCTACAACGCCTGGGCATGCTCCTGATGAGGTGGCGGATGGTCTCCTGAGGCATCTCCTCCCAGACCTGGACTAAAGCATCCGCCAACTCCTGGACAGTCTGTGGTGCAACGTGGCGTTGGTGGATGGAGCGAGACATGATGTCCCAGATGTGCTCAATTGGATTCAGGTCTGGGGAACGGGCGGGCCAGTCCATAGCATCAATACCTTCCTCTTGCAGGAACTGCTGACACACTCCAGCCACATGAGGTCTAGCATTGTCTTGCATTAGGAGGAACCCAGGGCCAACCGCACCAGCATATTGTCTCACAAGGGGTCTGAGGATCTCATCTCGGTACCTAATGGCAGTCAGGCTACCTCTGGCGAGCACATTGAGGGCTGTGCGGCCCCCCAAAGAAATGCCACCCCACACCATGACTGACCCACCACCAAACCGGTCATGCTGGAGGATGTTGCAGGCAGCAGAACGTTCTCCACGGCGTCTCCAGACTCTGTCACGTCTGTCATGTGCTCAGTGTGAACCTGCTTTCATCTGTGAAGAGCACAGGGCGCCAGTGGCGAATTTGCCAATCTTGGTGTTCTCTGGCAAATGCCAAACGTCCTGCACGGTGTTGGGCTGTAAGTGTTTTTTAAAAGTGTAATGCAGTTGATTTGTGATGATGACTCAACCATTATATCAAGCAGGACATGCATACGAGCATTACAATCAAATTATAATCAAAAGGTAGTGTGAAATAGACTCATAAGCAACATGTAAATAGAGGCTTTTTTTTGCTGCCGTTCTATAAGAACTCCCCGCCACCAACTTGTGCATATTGCCCTAGTGCAGCAATAATTGCAAACACAGAAAGCAATAATTGCAAACACAGAAAGGGGTCTATTGTTATAATTCATATGTGCACCACTAGAAATCCCTGCATTAGCATGTTTTTGTTAGCTGATACATCATGACAAAATTCACCATATTACTGTCCTGCTAATGTGCCTGGACCTTGTGTATGTAAACTTCTGACCCACTGGGAATGTGATGAAAGAAATAAAAGCTGAAATAAATCACTCTCTACTGTTATGACATTTCACATTCTTAAAATAAAGTGGTGATCCTAGCTGACCTAAGACAGGGAATTTTTACTAGGATTAAATGTCAGGAATTGTGAAAAACTGAGTTTAAATGTATTTGTCTAAGGTGTATGTAAAATTTCAACTTCAAGTGTAGATGGATGTCATGTTCCCATCAAGTGTCTATCAACTCCTGGTGCTGAGGAGTACAGGAACCGTAAGAACTGGTTTTCCATCAATGTTGCGGGAGTATGCACTCCTAATTTAGAGTTTTCAAACATGGTTGCCCGTTGTAAAGGTGTTGTGGAAATTCAGTACTGAGAGAGACTTGGTCATTTCTTCTTCAAACAATCGTCTTTATTTAATATTGATTAATTAATGTAATAATGAAGCTATCAGCCCAGCAGTTTTGACTGTCGGACCGAGTGCTTGAATCATACAGAGAATACTGTATATTTATATGTAACAGTTTAACTTTCCGTCCGTCCCCTCGACCCGGGCGCGAACCAGGGACCCTCTGCACACATCAACAACAATCACCCACGAAGCATCGTTACCCATCGCTCCACAAAAGCCGCGGCCCTTGCAGAGCAAGGGGAATCACTACTTCAAGGTCTCAGAGCAAGTGACGTCACCGATTGAAAGGCTATTAGCGCGCACCACCGCTAACTAGCTAGCCATCTCACATCCGTTACATATATACCAAACCTAAAAATGCTTCAACCATGGCTTGCTTCACCCTTCCCATATAGATTGGGGGGCACCATGAGCCACTTTGGGCTCATCCTGTCTTTATTTGCCCGACGTTATCTTAACTCCCGAACCTGGCCTAATATCCCAGATGTCTAAGAACCAGAGGCCTTTGTTCTACTCCTCTCTATCCCAGTTACAACCACCCCACATCCTGTCACTGGAATGCCAGCTGTAGGTTTTAAATCACCAGGTCAATCAATTGTCAGTTCCAGCTATCTCTAGTAAAACCCATGTCCACAACACCCAGACTAGCTGCAGGAAGCCAGAGTGGACACCATAAAACTCAGCATTAGCAGGAGAGAAATATCTTATTGTTTGTTAAGTAAATAATTGTTCCATATCCAACAAATAAGGTGAATACATAATTTTTCCCCTCACAAAAGGTGAAACTCGCAATTCAAGGATTTTTCCTCAACTCTTCATTGTGTGCTTAGTTTCAGAGAGGACAACATAGTGGACTACTACTTGGTGACAGTGGATATGGTCAGAGTAACTTTTTATTCACTCCATACATAAATCCCACAACAGCTGAGCCGCAAAGATACAACTGAGCTCATATGCGCACAAGAGGGATGGTCAAGCGTATGTTTGGAGTATGGAAAAATCGATTCCAGTTTACACAATACACTTGCTTTCAAGACAAGAAGATGCTGCAAAGTGATCATTGCTACGGCTGTGCTGCACAACTACCTGAAGCAGCATTGCTGTCCTCCAATGGAAGATCAGGATCAAGCAGATGTGCCCATGGATGAGGCAGGCAAGGACCAATGGGGACTGGCACACAGAGTTGCTTTCAAATTGCAGCACCTCAACTAGATGAGACGCATCTAAATATGGAATTATTCATTATGGCTTATTTTTGCATGTTCTGTACAAAATTCAAATAGTGTGCAGCAAAATGAAATGAGTGACTAAACCAAGGCTGGTTTAAAATGTAGTTTGTGGTGATTAAAATACTCACTCATGAATATCCAAATGACAAAACATTTTTTACATATATTGTTCACCATGGCTGGTAATCACAATTGTCTCATTACTGTATTTAGTTTGCATCATACCGCTCTCTTCCAACTTCATATCCAGTTCAACCTGTAGAACTCTCATTTTCATTTCATGTTCTTCAGATTTCATTTTATGCTCGTGAAATTCTCTGGCTAACTTTTCATGCACGGTCATCTTTTTTGTTCTCTGCTGAAAGGTGGTGGCAGAATCTTATCTCAGGGATGCTATAGCAGATGTGGTGGGTACACTCACTCTGCACTGGCTCTTCCAACCTGTTCACATTCCTTTCCTCTGGAAAAAGAACACAGAAGCACAAATAAACTCACATGGTCCTTAGATCGATGGAAGAATACAGATTGACAGACAGTGGAATATATTTACCAAAGGAAGTGACCAATTTACTTTATTTCGTATAAGTACCATTTGTGCTCAGTGCTTCTTCTGAACTGTCCAAATGGTCATCATCTGGTATACCATCCAGAGGTGGCTGGTGCTCTATTATTCCAGACAGCAAGTCACTCAATTCATCAGTCTCGTCTTTTTTTGGTGTTCCACCAGCAGTAGTAAATCGCTCTCTTCTGAAATCTGCATTCTCTCTTTTTAAAGCCAATTTAAAGGTTCTTTCAGTCTATAAAAAGCAGATATCATTCAATATAAGTGATGTCACAAAAATATGAATATGATGGATGTGAAATACTGAAAATAATGGAGATAACTCACCTGAAGTTGTTGTACTCGTGGTTACATTTTCATTTAAATCACTCCAAATTGCAGCCCAACCACTTTTTCTTTTGCTCAGTAGCAGTAGAATGGTTTTTACTTTCAATAACTGGATGGTTTGACAAATTTTGTTTTTGTTTCATTTTTTCATACTCAAGTTTTTTTGAACAAATTATTTTTGCCTCTGCCATTGTTTTGTCTCAAGATTCACACCAGTGATGGTGTTTTCTATTCCATTCCCGGGGTTTTATGAGCACCATTAGACCAACAGCATGTGCTCATACTTAACCTAATCAGGCTTAACCCAGGTGTTCTCATTTAGGCTTACTTACCTTACTCCAGGACTCCATAGTCTCTGACTAACTAAGCCAAATTTAAACCACGTTCATGAAAGCTACTTAAATGTCCTAGTTTAACTAGTACACATTAAGGCCTACTCCTGGCTTAATCTAAGCCCTGTCTGACACCGGCCCTAAAAGTCTGGCCATGTGGAGAAGTGCAGCTATAGTGAGGGGCAATTTAACGCCAATTTATGCTTGATCTGAAAAAACATGGTTGAAGAGTAGTATTGCTGAGCCGCAGTAGGCATGCAGAGGTCAAATGGAGTTCCATACCGCAAAGCCATGCACGGGACAGATTTTGTAACAATGTGGAGGTCTCCGCATAGCTCCGCATTGACATGATTGGTTGACGGTAGGTGGGGGCGGGAAGTCCTGCTCTGCTCAACGAAGCGCAAGTGTACATGCCCTGACTTCTGCAGAGGCTGTATCACAGTAAATGCCGTACGGCCACTGCAGATATCATTTTAGCAATACAATGTGTTCTATACTACTGCCAACCTTCTCATCCCAATCTGAGGTCCTGAGCGCTCTGGAGCAGGTTTTCATCAAGGATCTCTCTGTACTTTGCTCCGTTCATCTTTCCCTCAATTCTGACTAGTCTCACAGTCCTAGCTGCTGAAAAACATCCCCCCCAGCTAATCTTCTGAAATGAGCTGAAAATAGGAAACGGTGAGAGTACTAGGGCGGCAGCTATTTAAGGGGGACACCCGCAGCACTACCCGGTACACAGGACTAAATGTATCCTGCCGAGCAGAATGATACCATATTGGAGTGATCCAATATTGTGCTATACAAAGTCAGAGGCATTAGGCTACTATTGTTGGTCCTAGTTTGTCTGTAACATCAAATAAAAAAGAAAATAGTTGCTGTGAAAAAGGGGTAATACTTTCTGTGTTAATATATATATATTTTTAAGTGCTCATGTTTGGGTTCCCTGTGTTGCCAATCAGAAATGTTAGAGAATGTGAGATATATGGTAACCTAATCTGCTATTTGTAATCATGTATAGTCAAGGGGTGTGCTTGTTTCTTCCCGCAGAGTGGGAAGTGGTTACTTCACGTGGTTACTTCACGTGCTCTCACTCAGTGGCTCTCACACTAGCTTGCCTGCCTATTGAAGTTGAATGAGAGAGCCAACTGAAAACTGAAGAGAGAAGCACCAGATAAACAAATTATTTTAAACATTATCTTCACGGTGAGCGAGTTATAAAGCATATGATGTGAAATACCAAGTTAAGCGGAGTTTAATGATATTATTGTCATGTTTTTATGATGTTTCCGTAGTTTAATTAATTTATAAAACTCTGTTAGCATAGAAGTTAACATCGTCCAACGTTAGCTCCAACCAAGCTAGCCTACCATAGTCATGTCATCTGAGGACTCCAACGAACGTTCACACAGAGAGTGTAAATAAAGGGAAACATTGTAACTTACTGTTGTTAGGGATATGTTGAGAATGACATGATGAAAATGTGTATTTGTGAGATAAGATGATAATTAATACATATTTACAAATAGTTTTTAGTAGCTATTTTGAATTGTTGAAAATTACTGTTATTAATACTAAAACTAACAATTATGTTTTGTAGAACTTCCACCGCTCCTCAATGAATAAGGGTAAGCATCAGTCATCTATCTTACTCAATTTAATTTCCTCATCCCTGTTGTGCATACAGTATTGTGAATGGCAGATATAATTCTTACATTCACAATGCATGAGACACAGTTGATTTGAGTACATCTGAACAGATTGACCTATTCCTTATCCTTTCCCCCCCATTTCCATTATTTTGTATTAACTAGCCAACTGTGAATAGGTGCATTGTGAATAATGTAAACACATGTTTAATAACATTAACAAGGCTACATATCTCCTCATTATTGGAAAAGTGACCACATGCCTAAACTAATGATGTATGATAAACTTATGTGTTTTCTATAGGTTGAACTGGAAGAGGGCTCAAAAATCAAAATTCCAAAAATCTTTCTGTGCAAGGCTTAGCTAAGAACCCCCCTCCAAAAGGTGTTGGAATTGATGGGGACACTCTTTAGCCTCACTTACCAGCAAGAAGGCCAATGCCTTTAAGGACCATGAAGCAAAACCTCAACAATGTCCCACACGAGTCTCTGCCATCTGCTGTAAGACCAAGTTCAAAACCTTTGTTATAGTTTAAAGATAGTGTTTTCTGCATGCAGGGTCACCAACAACAAAATGTAGCCTACACAGATGCATTTCAACATACAAATAGCAGACCTGTCAACATTGGGAAATGTTTTTGAATAACAGCACAACCCCACCACTTGTTCTCTATAGCTAGGTTTCCATCTAATTGGCGACAGATTTCCAAGCAAATACTAAAAAATCTGCATTAAAAACATGCGCATTTACACATCAGAGATGTATTTCCATCAAATTGATTTGTTGCGAATAAAAAGCCGTGCGCATAAAATTTAAATTTCCATGTACCGAATAAAAAATACAAGTAAATGGATTTCCATCGCATTTTTAACTCTAGGCTACTGATCATTTTGTCCTAAAATAAATTGCATTATCGAGCAAATGTGCACACTCTGGTCTTTGCGCGTGTGCTCAAGCCAACAACTAAAATACCGCCGGGCTGGCGTGCCGTCTGAGAAAAAACTGGAAAGATGTGTACTGTCTTAATAAAACCTTTTTCCACCACCATTTTTCCAATTTTCTGACAATTTGGGATGTTTCACACCCTTATCCAAAAATGGGGGTGGCTAATGGTGTTTTATTAAGAAGTACACATTTACCCTGTTTTTCCCCCCCTGCCATTATTAAGGAGGGAAATTATGCCTTTGCAGCCTGAATGGAGGATGCTTTATGTGCGAGCCGGTCCACGGGGGACAGGAGTGTATTACCCGCTGGACATAACAATCCTAAATGATAGTGCAGATTTCTATAGTAATTACTAGAATATTTATAGGATTACTAGATTCTTTCTGCATATTGTGCTTTACGGTTGAACCAAAATATAAAATGTGTATATGTAATTAAATCATGTTGATGCTAATACTATGTAAAATATCTACTTATGTTGCAATTTGATAGCCTAATATATTCAACATCCTGTAAACTATTTTTTTTTCATTCTCATCCCTCTAATAACATGACACACCCCTTGACTATTGTCATTGGTTGCACTAATTACACTGTCTACATAACCTGATTCAAGCTTTCATAACATTACCATGAAGGCAGTGTTCCAAAACAGTGGTAGCTTGAATATAAAGTGCGCAACAATTTTTATAGCCTCGAGTTTGTGTGAAATGTAAAATGTTATGGAATACATTCACTGAACTATCCCCTATCGGAAGCATCTAGGCCTGTTTGTTCAGTCTAAAACATGGAAGATTTAAGCCAATCTCCCTCATTTGTCCTTTCCTCAAGCGATGTGCTGCTCCTTGCTACAGACGGGGTGAATCTTCTTAGCCAGCTCTGCTGTCACAGTCAAGCACCAGATGGTTCTCTGGATTATGGGATGTAGTTCAAGCTAATCCTGTCCACATGTCCTTGATAAATGACAGTTGACCATAAACAACCATAGGCCTCTGTCAAGTATGTTAAGTGCAGTAGTTTCAGAGTAAATGTTAGCCATAAGAGGTGACAAAAGTAATGGCAGAAGTCAAAGAACAAGTCCAACATTTGTTTATTCAATAAGAGGAAACTTTATCCAGGTACTATTCCAAACCACAGAATGGGACTACATTTCATAATTGGCTGCATTAATTAATTTCAAATGGGTAACAATGTTAACAGTAACAAAAAAGACTGGAATGTTAAACAAATTGGACAGAAATGTTTATACTAAAACGGCCTTCCTCTGGGAAGACTACAAGGGGACGACAATCCTCTCAATCAGACAAGGTCTGTTTCTTTATCCATCTTTCTCTGAAAGAAAAGAAAATCAGTGTACATTTTCAATGCATTATCTATGTTAACCTATTACCAAGAACAGCTAAAACAGATCCCCAAGTCTCATCTTTCCAATTGGTTGAGATTCCACAAGCATAGGTGATACTAGCTTTAAATAAACAAGGTTTCCCTTGAAATTGATGAATATTTGACACTTAACAGTGAAACATTTGGGAATGTATTCTGGCCTCCAAGGTGAATTAAAAAATAAATAAATAAATTTTCAAAAACGCCACACCACAAAGAATGACTCATAAGACTGACTCGTCATAGTTGAGAAGTACCTTAAGGTTCAGATAATGTTCCTCACTGCTACAGTGGACTGATTTGGCTGTTTCCTCATTGTTGTAGAAGATGTTGCACAGCTTGCAGAAGAATCCAGTCCTTGGCACCAGATAGTCTAACCCTGCAAGTAAAAGGAGAGAAAAAGGGTTGTTATTGCAATATGGCACTAAAAGCTCTTTAGCAGATCCCTGTCACACCTGATAATAAAAATAGGCAGCCACACAAACAGAAGTCAGTTTCTCTAGCATCTTACCAACAGGGTTGTCAGGTTGATAAGGACCCAGAGGTTCCTCCTGCTTCTTCTTCTCCTCATCCTCCTCCTCCTTCTTCTCTCCCTCTGGGATAGCTTCCACACCACTGGCTACCTCACCCTCAGGGTCCCCACAGACCCCCTCACTGTCAGACACAGGACTCTGGACATCCTGGCCATACAAACACAATCATGTCTTTTACTCATTTGTTCTACTTAGCCTGAGAGACCAACACGAATAAATATCAGCACTCTTCCCTGTGTGAAGTGCAATAACTGATTACTTCTTGACTAACCAGTAACTGTAAAAGGATTATTCACAGACATGCCAAAATTAAATACATAAATATTCAGCAAGCATTTAACTAACAAGGCAATATTTCACCTTTTTTAAATTAAGGAAACAAAAACACAGCAATAACCATCTTTCACCTCTGGATAGGGGCTTTTGGTTGACTGGCCATTAGTCTTTTCATCTCCATGATGATCTCTTGATCTTCTGTCTTTCTGACTGGCCAACCACAGCTCATATTTGACTGGAGGCTTCCTGTATCAGGAGAACAGAATATGTCATGGAGTACTATATCATGAAAGTGTACTTAGATACAGCCCTCATACAGTCCAGTTGAACCATAGATCACAACATTCTTTATCAGATTATTCTTTGGCTGTATATTCTTCCAATAAATTCCAATCAATTGAACTGGCAGTGGACATAATGCTAGTATCCAGTCTTCAAATTCCATTTAGTCTAACTATCATTTCCATCATCTACTCTACTGCATATGCTTAGGGTCATTAAAATTATTTACCAGTATATTAGGGAGTCTCCCTTTTTGCACAAACTGACCCTTAACAGGGTCCCATAGAACTTGTGTGGACGTTGGAAGTACTTCACCATTTTCTGAGCAGCTTCCACACTCTCCAACTGGATATAACACTGAAAGAAAGAAAACATCCATGTGAAAGTCCTTTATTAATAGAAAAACAAAAGGGGCAGGTGAAACTTTACCTTTCCATGACGCCAGTTCAAATTATAGCCAGTGATTTTCCCGAAAGGCTGGGCAAGTCGTAAAAGAGAGACGTCCGAGTACTTCTGGAGTGGAAGCATACAAATGTAGATGGATCTCCCACTAGGACTCTATATTGACAGAAACAAAATCACATTACACATATTGACCAGGTCTGTAGTTGAGTTTATAATACAGTGCATTTGGCAAGTATTCAGACCACTTTACTTTCCACATTTTGTTATGTTACAGCCTTACTCTAAAATGTATTCAATATTTCCCCCCCCTCAATCTATCTATACACATCACCCCATAATGACAAAGCGAAAACAGATTTAGAAATGTTTGCAATTTTATTAAATATAAACTGAAATACTTTTACTTAAGTATTCAGACCCTTTGCTATGAGACGCAAATCTGATCTCAGGTGCATCCTGTTTCCATTGATCATCCTTGAGATGTTTATTCAACTTGATTTGAATTTACCACAGGTGGATTCCATTGATTGGACATGATTTGGAAAGGCACTCACCGGTCTATATAAGGTCCCACAGTTGACAGCGCATATCAGAGCAAAAACCAAGCTGAGGTTGAAGGAATTGTCTGTAGAGCTCCGAGACAGGATTGTGTCAACGCACAGATCTGGACAAGTGTACCAAAACATTTCTGCAGAATTGAAGGTCCCCAAGAACACAGTGGCCTCAACCATTCTTCAATGGAAGAAGTTTGGAACCACCAAGACTCTTCCCTAGAGCTGGCCGCCCAGCCAAACTGAGCAATCGGGGGAGCAGGGCCTTGGTCAGGGAGGTGACCAAGACCTCTGTGGAGATGGGAGAACCTTCCAGAAGGACAAACATCTCTGCACCACTCCACCAATCATGCCGTTATGGTAGAGTGGCCAGACGGAAGCCACTCCTCAGAAAAAGGCACACGAGAGGCCGCATGGTTTGCAAAAAAGCACCTAAATGATTCTCAGTCCAGATGAAACCAAGATTAAACTCTGGCCTGAATGCCAAACGTCACGTCTGGAGGAAATCTGGCACCATCCCTACGGTGAAGCATGGTGGTGGTAGCTTCATGCAAGGGGGATGTTTTTCAGCGGCAGGGACTGGGAGACTAGTCACGACCGAGGGAAAAATTAACGGAGCAAAGTACAGAGAGAGACTTGATGAAAACCTGCTCCAGAGTGCTCAGGACCTCAGACTGGGGTGAAGGTTCACCTTCCAACAAGACAACGACCCTAAGCACACAGCCAAGACAACGCAGGAGTGGCTTCGGGCCAAGTACAACCTGACAGAGCTTGAGAGGATCTGATGAGGAGAATGGGAGAAACTCCCCAAATACAGGTGTGCCAAGAAGATTTGAGGCTATAATCACTGCCAATGGTGCTTCAACCAAGTACTGAGTAAAGGGTTTGAATAGATAAGTAAATGTGACCTCTTTTTTTTGTTTAATAAATTCGTTTTAAAAAATCTAAAAAACAGTTTTTGCTTTGTCATTATGGGGTATTGTGTGTTGTACATGAGGGGGGAAAAAACCAATTGAATCAATTTAGTATAAGGCTGTAACATAACAAAATCTGGAAAAAGTCAATAAAGTTTGAATACTTTATGAATGCACTGCAACTCAATTCTTTCATCAGATGCATAACGCGTACAACATAGATACTACACCATTTAGCAGACACCAAACCCACCTCCAACTCTTTCCGTGAAAAGCACATGCTAATATTGACATGTTTCCTCAACAACTGTCCTTTTCCTTTGTAGAATTTCACCATTTCACATACTTCCTCGGTAGTTTCAAGCTCTAACCATGCCTGAAAATATAGAAAAAGCTCAATGTCATAAAAACAGACAGCAAAGATTTGCACAAATCAGGTGTTGAGTAAATAAACTTCTTCCTGTATGCCGAACTACATGAATGTCAAATTATTCACCACTGTTGCTATGACAACATTATTTCCATCACATGAAGAAACCTAGATAAGTACCATACAAAATAAAATACACCCCAAATAACATATCTGCAAGTAACATAATTATGAACATACCTCCTGTCTGAGGAAGGATATGGAATGGTTTACAACTTTCACGTTTGCTCGCTCTGCCAGTTTCAATAGGGCCACCTCCACATTGCCATAGCCCTTTCTAATTGGGCTAATTTGGACAACTTTTCCATCCTGTAGAAAACAATTTTAACCAACTATCAATAAAAACAACTTTCTACACGTTTGACACATTCCAACTACTCGGTATGGAGGAATACCCACCCATGAAGCATCCTTTGACTCTGCAAATAAAAACAAAAAGTAATTATTACTATAAATTATCTGGAGATTATCTACACAGGCTAAACTGTAATAATTGTTTTTGTCCATTGCTGCCAAGTAAGAATGTTTTGCATCATTCATTGCTTACCCAGCGATGTGTCCCCTCCAGTACTGTCGTCAAGTTCATCCAATGTAACGAAGTCATCCATATTCTCAGGGAAATCCATGTCATCCATATTGTCCTGTTGGAAATAAGTCCACAACATCAATAAGTTAAAGAATTTGAGTTTCAAGGTCCACAGTGCTGCACCAAAACCATAACAAATATTTGTGAGGTTGCAATTGGAAACTCAAAAGCATTTCAAACAATGAACATAAAAGTATGCAAAACTGTATTCAATAGTACTGAAGTATGATAAAGATCCATGTCACAAAGCTAGGAAGTGAACTCTGTGGCTGCACTATTACAATTGACATTGACAGCTTAAATGTCCAAAGTTATTCAAACCTCTTGGTCAGTCCAGGTTTTAACCATGCTAGGGCTGAACAGATAAGCATGTCTGATCAAATATAATTGTACTTTCTCACATGTGCAGAACACAACAGGTGTAGACCTAACCATGAAATGCTTACTTACAATCCCTTAACCAACAATGCAGTTCAACAATGTTTGGCTGACTTTTGAGCGATTAAGTGCCTGTTCTGGATTACTACTGTCAGTCTAGGTTTTCTGGAAACAATTGGAGCTTGTACAGAGATGGTTCTATAACCTTTGCTATTCAACCATGAAACATAAGGAGATCCTTCAAAGCTGATCTCCATCTGATTTGTAGGGCACTCATAAAACTGATGGAATTAATAACCCCTGAGCACATCATATAGCCTACATACAGTGCCTTCAGAAACTATTTACACCCCTAGACTTTTTCCACATTGTTGTGTTAGCCTGAATTTTAAATGGATTACATTTAGATTGTGTGTCACTGGCCTACACACAATACCCCATGTCAAAGTGAAATTATGGTTTTAGACATTTTTACAAATAAAACATTTTAAAAGCTGAAATGTCTTGTGTCCAATAAGTATTCAACCTTTTTGTTATGGCAAGCCTAAAGTTCAGAAGTAAAATTGTGCTTAACATGTCACATAAGTTGCATGGACTCTTTTTTTAATGACTACCCCATCTCTGTACGCCACACATAAAGATAATTGTAAGGTCCCTCAGTCGAGCAGTGAATTTCAAACAAAGACCAGGGATGTCATCCAATGCCGCACAAATAAAGGCACCAATTGGTAGGTGGGTAAAAAAAGAAAAAAAATCTGGACATTGAATATCCCTTTGAGCATGGTGAAGTTATTACACTTGCGTATCAATACACCCAGTCCAACTCAGTGGAAGGAAATAGCTCAGGGATTTCACCATGAGGCCAATGGTGACTAAAACAGTTAGTGTTTAATGGCTGTGATAGGAGACAACTGAGGATGGATCAACAACATTGTAGTTACTTCACAATACTAACCTAAATGGCAGAGTGAAAATAAGGAAGCCTGTACAGAATAAAAATATTCCAAAACATTCATCCTGTTTGCAATAAGGCAAAGAAATTAACTGAGGACTACGTCATATTTTCAAGCATGGTGGTGGAGGCATCATGTTATGAGTATCCTTGTCAAGGTCTAGGGAGTTTTAAGGATAAAAAGGCACTGCTTAGAGCTAAGCACATGCCAAATCCAAGAGGAAAACCTGGTTCAGTCTGCTTTCCAACAAACACTGGGAGACGAAAATCCGAAAATCACCTTTCAGCAGGACAATACCCTAAAACACAAGGCCAAATCTACACTGGAGTTGCTTACCAAGACAAAATGTAATGTTCCTGAGTGGCCTAGTTACAGTTTTTACTTAAATCTGCTTGAAAATCTATAGCAAGTCTTGAAAATGTCTGTCTAGCCATGATCAACAACCGACTTGCCAGAGCGTAAATAATTATGTGCCAATATTGTACAATCCAGGTGTGAAAATCTGAGCGACTTAACCAAAAGGTGATTCTAACATATTGACTCAGGGGTGTGAATACTTATGTAAATTAGATATCTGTATTTAATTTTTAAATAAATTTGCAAACATTTCTAAAAACAGGTTTTCACTTTGTCATAATGCTTATTTTGTGTAGATGGGTGAGACTGTAATAAATGTTTAATTCAGGCTGTAACAACAAAATGTGGAATAGTTCAAGGTGTATGAATACTTTCTGATGGCACTGTAAATAGCGTGCTATGGTACCAAGCAAACTCAATATTCCAACAAGCCATGAGTCAAACCGGGCATTGCTGACATGAGTCACAGAAAACATCTTGACTGTTTGTCTATATTGACGAGGTTCAATCTGAAGTGTCAGATACATTTTATTTGCCACTGAAACTTCAGCCAGATTTCAGTGGTTCTAGGCAATAGATGGCCACATCTGTTTCAACTGATCAGTGGAGGATCTCACTCAACCAAACTATTCTCAGGAATGCTCCCAGAACTTCAACCAAGTTGAAGAGTTGAAGCATACATGCTTTAAGAAGCCATTGCTAGGAACCCACATCTTGGTTACTTGACAAACTTATTTTCAATTCTGGGAACAATAAGCCTTTTGTTGGTTCCGGTCACAAATATGAATGACAAGAATTTCTTACATCTTCTTGAAAGCTCTCCTGTTCCATCATGTTCTCCATTGAGACGTCAGCATCACACAGAGCTGGATCATCGGCAGCCTTGATGTCAGAATCCTCCAAGGTATCGTCTGCCAATAGTTCTGAGATTTCGGGTTCCCCCTTATCTTTAGAATCAACCACCAGAGAGGCACTTTTGGAAGGAGCAGGGTCTTTAGTATCAACACCAGCACCAACCTCGTCATCTAATAAGCTTTGTTTAGCTTCCACCTGGATAATCTCTTCGTCCAGATCTTTGTTTTCCAAATCAATGTCCTCCTCCTTGACCACCTCCTCGATGTCCTGCTTGACCACTTCCTTGACCTCTGAGGTGCTTTGTTGACCTTCTCCTTGTTCCATCACTTTCTCAGCAGGTTGTTTGCCTGTACTGGGTTTCTCTTTGTTCGTGGAGTTTGAGGTCTTGCTAGTCTCCTCGCTCTTGTGTCTGCTGCTGCGGCCTTTACTGGAATCTGCTCTTCTGGATGTGGTGGAGTCAGGACTTTCTCTACAAGGCAAAAACCATTGAGGTAAACTTCCCTGAGACATACTTCCTGATGAGTCCCACAGGAAAATTGGTCGGGCCGCAATAGCCCCAGTTGAAGGACTCTTACTTACCTCAGGCGTTTCAGTGACAAGTATACTTTGACACTCTTTCCATTGATCTTGAGGGGGTTGGAGTGGTAGTACTTCACCATAATGTCAGCATCCTTCCAATCTACCATCTCAATCAGGGCCTGCAGATGAATAAGGGAGAATGCATTAGACAAAGCTAAATATGGTGCTGCATAATGAAGGTTTTGGAGTAAATTGTTTTAATAATTGTTTTCTATTTGAAATCACCAGAGACTTGCAGAATTTGATTGATCACACTTCAATTCCATATTGCTCGAACCTTACCTGATCACTTGAAAATGTTGAATGCCGCACATCCCCAAACATCTTGGCGAGATCGAGAATCTCTGGTTCTCTTTCCTTCCCAGGAGGTAGGCGGGAAAAACAAACCACTGTATTGGTAGCTTGTTTGGTCGGACGTTTTTCTGTTGGTTCATCCAACCTTGGCGGCTAAAAGAAAAAACAAGCTCATACTGCGATCTCTGTGATTAAGAACACAGAATCTCAAACTTTTAAGAGGCAGCTGCACTTACATGAATACTGCACACCATAGGTGACAAGTACAGATTCAACTTATATCCCTTCACGAAAGCTTGCTTTTCACTGAAGTGATTCACCATATTGACTGCCTCTTTGTGAGAATCAAACTCCAGGAATCCCTGTAACAAAAAAATACAACAGTGAATCATCCAAGACATTCAACTACAGATTTTGAGAGAGAGAATATTAAAGCTGCAACATGAAACTTTTTGGGCGACCCGACCAAATTCACATAGAAATTAGAAATATCGCTGTCATTCTCATTGAAAGCAAGTCGAAGAAGCAGTAGATATAGGCCACATAAACAGAGGAAGCATAGAAATGTTCTAAGTTTCCTCTTTAACCTTCGGTTTTGTACACCAGCTTCAAATAGCTGAAAAGACAATAGCTGTGCTTCGAAAACTCATACTAACCGCACTATTTGTGACATGAATTGAGAATATAGTATCCTTATTGGTCATAGCATGGATATAGTTAGTATGCCAAAAGTACCCGGATGTTGTACTAACTTCGCCAAAATACAAAGTATACAAGCAGTGTACACTTTCTCCGTGCTTTTAGGGCTGTTAATGCAATTCCTCAGAAAATGGCCGTGGCTTCACAACGTTTTCAGATTTGAAGAAAATTGCAGAAAATATGCAGCGAAAGGTGAAGGAAGAGTGACTGAGGATTGAAGATGGCGAAAACTTGAGTCGAGTGAAGCTAATAGTACAGAAAGTAAGAATGAGTGGGTTAGTGGCGAAGAAAAAGGGAAACAAGAGTAGCAAAGCTATGTTTTTTTGGTCCGAGTCAGGGTTTTGGATCAATGCTACTTGGGAAATCCGTTTAACGTCTCCAGGAAAACCTGTAATGTGTTGGAGGAAAGTCTGGAGTCGGTGAGAGTCGCAAGAAGAAGCGTGTTTTAAGATATCGGAGTGGAATGTTTCCTGCATGGATTTTTGTAGCAGGGCGCCTATCAAGGTGATTATTTCTGGGGTGGTGCAAAAACTAAAGGCAGAGGATATAACTGAAGACATCGATGGTAGTTGGTCCACGTCGACTGACCTGTATGGTGGACGGAGAAAAGAAAGACTTCATCCATGCTACTGTTCTTTGATGAAGAGTCTCTCCTATCTCATATAAAGTTAGGATTCATGAGATGCCCTGTAAGAGATTTTGTGCACAAGACCCTTCAGTTTCATAAATGTAAAAGGTTTGGTCATGTGTCAAGTGTGTGCAGAAGGGAAGAATATTGTATGCCAGATGAAGGGAAATGCTTAAACTGTGGAGGTGAACATGCGCCTGAATTCTTGAAGTATCCTGTTAGGGTGAAGGAGAATGAGGTGGCACGGGTAAGGAGTGTCCAGCGTGTATCCTATCTGGAGGTGGTGAGAAAATTGGAAGGAACGAGTAGCGGGGAAGAAGCAATAGTAGTAGAGCCACCATGACCAGTGAAGTTTCTCATCAACCGAGGGATAGTGAAATGCTACATGTTAAAAAGGTGGACTTTGTATTATTTATTGCAATGGTCATAAACTGTACAGAGATTTCAGAGCACTGTTGGTTGAGGGCTTGTAATTAAGCATTTCACTGTAAGGTCTGTTGTATTTGGCACATGTGACAAAGAAAATTTGATTTGACTCTCGTCTGAGTGTGCCAGAGCGCAGAATAACTGATGAACGCTCAACACCCGGCAGTAAACGTCGGCAAAAAAAAATTGTAATTAAATTGTTGCCAGCAGCACAGTTAGTCACCAACGGTCTGGATAACATAAAAGCAGCCTAACCCAGCTCTGCCTGGGTGAGTGAAATGGTCAGACTGAGGTTCTCTCTCATTATGTGTCTGGAAGTAGCTAGCCAACGTTAGCCAGTTAGCTTGGGTGCTTGACTGCCGTTGAACGCACGGATCAACCCTACTCCTCGGCCAGAGCATCTAGTGTGCGCTCTAAACCCTCTGAGAGCGAAACGCTCTGAATTTACGAAGGACAATCTGACAATGCTCTGGATTTACAAACGCCCAGAGCGCACGCTGGCACTCCAGATTGAATTTACTAACACACCTGGAACCGTAAACCGTCTAGCTAGTCATTTGTTATGCGAACAAGCTAGCAAGAGGTTGCATAGCAATAGCATCAACTTCCAGTAGACAGGCGAAGCGCTAGTACGCTCAACTGAAACGATACCATTCGTTTACAGTATACTAAAATGAACAAATAGTATATACACTCATTAAGTATGTAGCATACAGTAGGTTAGTATGGGTATTAGAACAGCAAATATTTTTGGTTATTGAAAATAAATGTTTCACAGAGGTTTAGATGGTACAATGATTCTCTACACTATACTAAATTGTTTTGTCACATACACTGAAATTAGGTGAACTATTAATTTTAGCAACCAGGAAATGGCGGAGCAATTTCTGCATAGTGCATGTTTAAGAGTTTAGTGTTTATTACTCGGTTTTTCTTATCAATTTGTGTAACTTACCTTGCAGGGGAACACCAGATGTTTTACAACCGTGCCGAATGGCTTAGCCAAAGTCATCAAGTCTTCAACACAAACAGAGCCATGGGGAAATTTTGTGACCACCACCTTCGTGCCAGCCTGAAGCAAAATAGAAATACATTCAAGCATGCAGCTTTAAGCAAATAAACATAAGTGAATTAAAAATGCTCTATTTATAAGAAAATATTGTCACAAAAGGAGCATCATTACCCTGGGCTTCAAATAGTGTCTTTCTGATGCAGACTTCTGGGCGGTTGAAATAGCATCTCTACTTGGAATGGAGTTGGACCTGGAAGACAACGTAAACAGTGCTAAGTAAGAAGAGGAACAGCTAATGGTTTTACATCATGACATGCCTGTTTTCAACATAAAGCTTAATTTCATGTTTTCCCTAACATTTCCTTCCGGGGATCTTGTTTTTTCCAATCTGGATATCTGTAAAAAAACAAACAGAAAAGACAAAACAAATTTAAATAAAACCATGTTATAGAAAATATCTCAATTTATTTTGTGACCTGTAATAGTCCATTATCTAAATGTTTTACTTTGCATGAAAACACTTACAGACGCGAGAGATCTTGACATCCCTCCGCATGTCGTAATCCATTGAGATGTTCCTTCCATGTCTGTGAAAAAAACAAACCCATATTAAGCTAAATGCCATCATGGAAGGTTGAGTGTTCTGATTAAAATGATATAGAATAACAGTCCAACAGCAAGAGTTTTGAAATATAACAAAGCTTACCTTATTAGAATTCAACATGCATAAGCATAGAGAGCATGTGTGTGGGTAAACCTTGGGCACAACTCCATGAAAATCGTCCACTTGATAGGAGAAAGGAATCTTTTGCTGGCTGTCGGATGGTTTTTCCATTGAGGGCCTAGTGTGACGGGAACCTCTCCTTGCCTCAGTCCGCTCTGGTCGACTGTGAATCTCCGCTCTCCTATAATCAGTGTCACAGTGGCTGTTTGACCTGCGAGGGACAGCAGGGGGACTGTCCTGTTTGCTAAGGTCTCCATCATCTGTATCCTCCTGACAGCTGTCTCCCTTTGGGGAGGCCTGTCCCTGCTCCTCTTGCTTGGCTCGATTGGCCTTCAGTTTCATTATCAGATAAGGCAACGTCTCCACACTGATCTCATTCTCTGGAATCTGGGCCAGAGCATCCACGTCTTCTGGAGAGAGCCCCAGAGTGGCATATAAGTTCATAGTGCTCGTCGCACCATCACCAGATCCTTTGTGTGCAGAGCTGTGACCCTCACTGTCCTCCATCCTCAAACCGTCAGGGCACAGAGAAGTTTATTCTGAAATTGGGGGAAAATGGTGTTCAGTCATTTCAACTGATGTTGTAACATATGAACATGTCTAAGGCAACCTATATAGTAGGCAGTGTCAGAGGAAGGGCCCCAAAAAAGTGTCAAAGACTCCAGTCACCCAGGTCAAAGACTGTTCTCTTCGCTACCACACGGCAAGCGGTAATGGAGCACTAAGTCTATGTTCAAAAGGCTCCTTATCAGCTGCTACCACCAAGCTATAAGACTACTGAACAATTAATCAAATGGCCAGCCGGACTATTTACATTGACCCCGCCACCCTTTGTTTTTACACTGTTGCTACTCGCTTTTTATTATTTATGCAGTCACTTACCCCAACCTACATGTACAAACTACCTCGACCAAACTGTAATCCCGCACATTGACTCAGTAACGGTAGCGAGTTACTTTTTACTTTACTTAGTAAATATTTTCTTAACTCTATTTCTTGAACTGCATGGTTGGCTAACGGCTTGTAAGTAAGCATTTCACGGTAAGGTCTACACACCTGTTGTATTCGGCGCACGTGACAAATAACATTTGATGTCTAAATCAATGGTTGTTTTTTTTCGTTTTTGTATTAATATTATTATTATATTTTTTTGTATTATTTTTATCTAACCGTTTACTAGGCAAGTCAGATAAGAACAAATTATTATTTACAATGACGGCCTACCCCGGCCAAACCGTGATACAGCCTGGTATAAAGTGTAGGCCCTAATGAAGAGCCGTGGGAAGGAAGTCTCCTTCGACGACTGTGTATCTGAAATACTACCATCTTTAATCATTCAATAGCTAACTAGATGTCAATTGATGTCCATCACAGAAAGAATAATATGTTTACCAGCCCAGAACAACGTAGATGCAAGCTAACGTTAGCTACATCGAATGGGCCTTCGCAGAAGGCCTCCGCACAATAACAGCCAGTTGCTATTAACTAGCTAACTACGCATCTTTAGCTCTGAAAAACGAAGCCCAATATCTCCTCACCCCTGATGAATAAAAATTAGCTATTAAGTATGTACCATGTAGCTATAACGTTAGTGCATTATTGTTAGCTAGCAGCACGCACCGCTGAAGAATGCTGCCTAGCCGCCCACAGCTAGGAAGCTAGCTAACAAGAAGAAGCTAACCATAGCTTTCTAGAAAGATAGTTTTGGGGTGAAAGTTTATGCATCCAGTTCAACTACCACATGAAATACAAATGGTGAATGCTGCAAAACAAACCTTTTAAGAAGTCCCCTTTCAGGTATTTCGTAAAATTAGGTGGCTAACGTTACAGTCTGGACAAAGATATGTGTAACTAATCCTTCTACCAGCGTCTCGTCAGTGACAAAAAAAAAGTACTTCCCTATCACGGAATTTAGAAAATGTTCATAATAAAAGTCCCCCACGTAAATACATGAACATGTATTTATTCATGATATTTAAAAAATAATTGTCTAAACATGAACTATGATTAATATTTAAGTGACATTTGCATTAAATGTTTTTTTTATAGTTTTATTTTTTCAAAGTTAAATAAATGTCCCCAATGCAATACATTGTATATGAAATATCTATTGGCTTATAGAGAAAAAAATATACTATGTGTCAACGTAAAAGTGGGGTTGGGAATACTCAGTGGCGTCAGTAGAATCTACATATGGTGTTATTTCATGGAGGACTCGTCTAAATACACAGCAACACTCTACTTCACCCACTCCACAGCCCTGAATGCAATAAACTGTAGGCCTATAAATTACATATTGGCTCATTTTTTTATTTAATTAACCTTAATTTAACTAGGCAAGTCAGTTAAGAACAAATTCTTATTTACATTGACGGCCTACCCATAATTGTTCTTATAGAGAAAAATGGCGATGTAAAAGCAAGTACTTATGAAGCCTAATTCCTCCTGTAAGTCGCTCTTGATAAGAGTGTCTGCCAAATGACTAAAATGTTTGTTTTTTTATCAAACAGACTTGCTAGTTTAGCAAACCATCAGTCCTTTGGAATGCCAAAAAGATCATCAAGGACAACAACCACCGAGCCACTGCCTGTTCACCCCGCTACCATCCAAAAAGGGGATGTCAGTACAGGTGCATCAAAGCTGGGACCGAGAGACTGAAAAATAGCTTATATCTCAAGGCCATCAGACTGTTAAACAGCCATCACTAACACAGAAAGGCTGCTGCCTACATACAGACTTGAAATCATTAGTCACTCTAACAAATGGATCACTAGTCACTTTATTAATGCCACTTTAACAATGACGTTTACATATCTTGCGTTACTCATCCCATATGTATATACTGTATTTTATACCATCTATTGCATCTTGCCTATGCCGCTCGGTCATTGCTCATCCATATATTTATATGCACAAATTCTTATTCCATCCCTTTACTTAGAATTGTGTGCATTAGGTATTTGTTGTGGAATTGTTAGATTACTTGCTAGATATTTCTGCACTGTCGGAACTAGAAGCACAAGCATTTCACTACACTCGCAATAACATCTACTAATCGTGTGTATGTGACCAATAAAATGTGATTTGATTCCTAGCTTGCTATTATGCTAATCAAATTCAACAATGCCAATCAATCAATCAAGTTTATTTTATTTAGCCCTTCGTACATCAGCTAATATCTCGAAGTGCTGTACAGAAACCCAGCCTAAAACCCCAAACAGCAAGTAATGCAGGTGTAGAAGCACGTGGCTAGGAAAAACTCCCTAGAAAGGCCAAAACCTAGAGAGGAACCAGGCTATGAGGGGTGGCCAGTCCTCTTCTGGCTGTGCCGGGTGGAGATTATAACAGAACATGGCCAAAATGTTCAAATGTTCATAAATGACCAGCATGTTCAAATAATAATAATCACAGAAGTTATCGAGGGTGTAGCAAATCAGCACCTCAGGAGTAAATGTCAGTTGGCTTTTCATAGCCGATCATTAAGAGTATCTCTACCGCTCCTGCGGTCTCTAGAGAGTTGAAAACAGCAGGTCTGGGACAGGTAGCACGTCCGGTGGACAGGTCAGGGTTCCATAGCCGCAGGCAGAACAGTTGAAACTGGAACAGCAGCAAGGCCAGGTGGACTGGGGACAGCAAGGAGTCATCATGCCCGGTAGTCCTGACGCATGGTCCTAGGGCTCAGGTCCTCCTCCGAGAGAAAGAAAGAGAGAAGGAGAGAATTAGAGAGAGCATACTTAAATTCACACAGGACACCGGATAAGACATGAGAAGTACTCCAGATATAACAAACTGACCCTAGTCCCCCGACACATAAACTACTGCAGCATAAATACTGGAGGCTGAGACAGGGGGGGTCAGGAGACACTGTGGCCCCATCCGATGATACCCCCGGACAGGGCCAAACAGGAAGGATATAACCCCACCCACTTTGCCAAAGCACAGCCCCCGCACCACTAGAGGGATATCTTCAACCACCAACTTACAATCCTGAGACAAGGCCGAGTATAGCCCACAAAGATCTCCGCCACGGCACAAACCAAGGCGGGGCGCCAACCCAGACAGGAAGATCACGTCAGTGACTCAACCCACTCAAGTGACGCACCGCTCCTAGGGACGGCATGAAAGAGCACCAGTAAGCCAGTGACTCAGCCCCTGTAATAGGGTTAGAGGCAGAGAATCCCAGTGGAGAGAGGGGAACCGGCCAGGCAGAGACAGCAAGGGCGGTTCGTTGCTCCAGAGCCTTTCCGTTCACCTTCACACTCCTGGGCCAGACTACACTCAATCATATGACCTACTGAAGAGATAGATCTTCAGTAAAGACTTAAAGGTTGAGACCGAGTCTGCGTCTCTCACATGGGTAGGCAGACCATTCTGCCTACCATTCCAATAATGTTTTCAATTCGACTTTTGCCTTCAAAAGCAGCTCAAACGTAGAACATGTAAGAATTAACTATATCCATTGAATTATACCATGCTGATATACCGTGCGGTCTAGAATGCCCTTCACGCCAACAACTATTCAACACATGCGATAAATGGTGTTCTAAACTGGGTGGTTCGAGCACTGAATGGTGATTGGCTGAAAGCCGTGGTATATCAGACCGTATACCATGGGTATGACAAAAAAAAATACTATTTACTGATCTAATTACCTTGGTAACCAGTTTATAATAGCAATAAGGCACCTCGTGGGATTGTGGTGTATGCCCAATATACCACGGCTAAGGGCTGTATCCAGGCACTCCGCATTGTGTCGTCCCCAGCCATGGACTGGTTTCTCCTCTACCGTCTGGCTGGCGTTACAGGAGCATTGGGACTCGGACCAACAGGCTCCAAACAGCACTGAGACATTTCAACAGCTAGGCGATGGCTGGCCATGCTCACCCACAGTGTATCTGCACTGATTATCTGCACTGATTATCTGCACTGACTAAATGCCACTCACAGGTCTCTAGACAGACACTCACACACACCTACACTGACAGTCCTGCACACACACACACACAAACACACATGCACGTACACACACACGGACGTACACACACATACATACATACACTCACACCCACACACCACTTATACTGCTGCTATATTAATTATTATAATGATTATTTATCCTGCTACCAGTCACTTTCTCCTTACCCCTGCCTACATCTAAATCTACCTTAACAACTCCAGTATCCCGACCCTGTACATTGTACATTTGGTACTGGTACTTACCCTGTATATACCCTATATATGCAAAAGTATGTGGACACCCCTTCAATTTAGTGGATTCGGCTATTTCATCCATACCCGTTGCTGACAGGTGTATAAAATCGAGCACACAGCCATGCAATCTCCATAGACAAACATTGGCAGTAGAATGGCCTTACTGAAGAGCTCAGTGACTTTCAAAGTGGCACCGTCATAGGATGCCACCTTTCCAACACGTCAGTCAATCAAATGCCTGCCCTGCTAGAGCTTCCCCGGGGAACTGTAAATTATGTTATTGTGAATTGGAAACGTCTAAGAGCAACAAAGGCTCAGCCGCGAAGTGGTAGGCCACACAAGCTCACAGAACGGGACCGCCAAGTGCTGAAGCACGTAAAAATTGTTCCCGGTTGCAACACTCACTACCGAGTTCCACACTGCCTCAGGAAGCAACTTCAGCACAAGAACTGTTTGTCGGGGAGCTTTCATGAAATGGGTTTCCAAGGCCAAGCAGCTACACACAAGCCTAAGATCACCATGCTCAATGCCAAGTGCCGGCTGGAGTGGTATAAAGCTTGCCGCTGTTGGACTCTGGAGCAGTGGAAACACGTTCTCTGGAGTGATAAATTACGCTTCACCATCTGTCAGTCAGACTGACGAATCTGGGTTTGGCGGATATTAGGAGAACGCTACCTGCCCGAATGTATAGTGCCAACTGTAAGGTTTGGTGGAGGAGGAATAATGGTCTAGGGCTGTTTTTCATGGTTCAGGCTAGGCCCCTTAGTTCCAGTGAATGGAAATCTTAATGCTACAGCATACAATGACATTCTAGATGATTCTGTGCTTCCAACTTTGTGTCAAGTAGTATTTTACTCAGTGACTTTCACACTTACTTGAGTAATTTTCTATTATCGTATCTTTACTTTTACTCAAGTATTTTTTTTCCAGCACTGAAAGATAGTAAGACAACTGCTGGGTACAGCACAAAGCTTTATGGTTTCACACAACTCGGACTAGGCACATGAGGCTTTCAGCCACTAGAGGGTGCTACAAGACGTACACTGAGTGTACAAAACATTAGGAGAACTCGCTCTTTCCATGACATACACTGACCAGGTGAATCCAGGTGAAAGCTATAATCCATTTGAACGGGGTATGGTAGTAGGTGCCAGGCGCACCGGTTTGTGTCAACAACTGCAACGCTGTTGGGTTTTTCACGCTCAACAGTTTCCCGTGTGTATCAAGAATGGTCCACCACCCAAAGGACATCCAGCCAACTTGACACAACGGTGGGGAGCATTGGAGTCAACATGGGCCAGCATCCCTGTGGAACGCTTTAGACACCTTGTAGAGTCCATGCCCCCAACGAATTGAGGCTGTTCTGAGGGCAAAAGGGGGACAGCAACTGAATATTAGGATGGTGTCCTAAATGTTTTGTATACTCAGTGTATAAGCCACTAGTCCATATAATCATCTAGGAATACATCTCAACCAAACTGGACATAAATTATGACGTGATAGGATCTGTGAGAACCAAGAAACACTTTTAAGCATAGCACCAGTCATATAACATAAAATGACAATAGTAAAATGACAATAGTAGCCATTTCACAATGTGCTCCACCTTATAATATTAATTATCTATATAAAGTAGTCATTCTCTTTAGTTTTGATTTTTCCCTGATGTAGCAAGAATTTTGTTAAATAATTTGAATATTTGAACTATCCAAACCTGCAAAAAAAGATTTCTTATCATACACTTAGTGTTTCACCGAAGACTTGTATTTTGAAGGCAAAATCGGAAAAACGGAAGTCTTAATGCTGCTTGCCGGGTGCCAATCCCTTGTTCTCTCTGGCTCTGGGGTTTTTCCGCGCCTCGCTGGTGGTCTATGGAGGTACTGCAGGAGGTCGGCTTATTTTGGGGGGGGAAATATTTGTGGGGATTTTTTAATATGACAAACACATTTTTATGAATATCGCTAGATACAAGAGAATACCATCGTGAATAACATTTTATGTCTCTGTGTCCAGTATGAAGAACAGGAGGTAGTTTCACGAGCAAATGCAATGCTAACTAGTGTTAGCACAATGACCGGAAGTCTACAGGAACAGTTGGCATGCTAGCTGTTCCAGTTCATCCGACTCTGGGGAAGTAGATAAATGGCCTCACTGCAAAAATCACAAACTATCCCCTTAATATGGAGGACATTACAGTCATTGGAGCTAATTACAGAGGTTTTTCTGTGTAGAATATTCTTAGGTGGGCCTTCTAAGTGGTAATGTTCGGGATGGAAAAACAGATTCAGTGTCAACTTAAACGACCAAAACCAGATAGAAATCATACAGAAATTATATTTTTATACCATCTTTGAGAACTAACAAACAAATAAAATCTATACAGTCAGGGATCGAAAATAAAAAGAAGTCAGCCATTCAGGGCACATGCCCATTGATTTTGTTATGTTTGAGCAGCCATGGCAAAATGCATAGAATTGCAGGAAATTTGCTTTGAAACTGCGAAGTTCTTTCTCAGCTCTGTGTAGAATTGTTGGAAATTAGCTTAAAATCTGCTATTTTTTCTTTCAGCTCAATGGAAAAATGTACAAAAGCAACATTTTCTCTCCACTGCCAAGATACCTTTACCTTTTCTAGCAAATAGGTTATGATAGAGTTTACATATCCTCTTCCAATGAACTGTGAGGAGGCCAAAATAATAATATTAATAATAATATTCATTTATTCAACTTCTATAGAGATCATACATCATCATGATCAGAGATCATACATTTTTTTATTTTTTTATTTCACCTTTATTTAACCAGGTAGGCCAGTTGAGAACAAGTTCTCATTTACAACTGCGAATTATGAAGCATGTGAATAGTTTTGTATCTAAAATCTAAGTGTTGCAACATTTGAGTGCCACAGGATATATGAAGATCATTTGGGTCGGCAGCGTAGCCTAGTGGTTAGAGCAGTTAATTAACTGGAAGGTTGCAAGGTTGGACTAGTAACCGAAAGGTTGCAAGATCAAATCCCTGAGCTGACAAGGTACAAATCTGTTGTTCTGCCCCTGAACAAGGCAGTTAACCCACTGTTCCTAGGCCATCATTGAAAATAAGAATTTGTTCTTAACTGACTTGCCTAGTTAAATAAAAGTTAAATAAAAAATTGCCAGTCAGGTGCATCCCTTCATGGTAGCAGTGTATCCATCTGCAAATATATATTTTTTTCAGCAGGATAATGCCCCAAGCCACAAAGCTAAGCCATTTGTGGTTTAATTTAGTGCAGATGTGAAGTTTCTGAAGGGATATATGACACACTTCATGTTGTTTGAATATCAATTTACTGTACTTTATTAGAACACATCGTATTTCATAATAGTGCTGAGATTAACATTTAAAAAATGTATAAAGTTCCTACTCATTTGTTGTTCCATTCATGATAGTGTCCTCACTAATGTACCAGTTGTCAATGTCACCTTTGATGAAGCCAGCGATGATAATAAAAACAAACACTGTATTTACTGCTGTAAAAAAATCTTATTCACAATAGCAGACTCTT
The DNA here is from genome assembly GCF_045679555.1 of Salvelinus alpinus. Lineage (NCBI taxonomy): Eukaryota > Metazoa > Chordata > Actinopteri > Salmoniformes > Salmonidae > Salvelinus > Salvelinus alpinus. The sequence continues at coordinate 9,667,460 of NC_092098.1, read as the reverse complement.
TAAATGCCAAATCCCTATGGAAGAAACAAGTGATAAATTGTTAGAACCAAGAGTAAGCTCATTGTTCACTATACAATATATATAGTTAAAGAGTTCTTTACTGTGACCATTTACCAGTTATTTTGCCCCATAAAACCTTTTTGATAATATAACTTGCTTGCCAACAGCATTCTGAGAGCAGCAACAAAGAAGTCTGGGTAGGAAGCGAGGCCTGGCAAATCCACTGCTGCATGTTAACCCAAAGAGTTGGCAATGGCATTTCCAATGAGGTCATCAAAGGTACCACTCCATGCCCTGGTTACACTTGATGTTCCTGATCAGAGAAGAAAAATACTGTATCAAGAAACCAAAGGTGGTTAAGTCTGCTTTGTATAAAGGATTTTTACAGTATGTCAATGAGACATTTTCAATGCAGCAGTGAGCTCTGATTGGTATTGTTGATATATTTTTGTCCGTATGGGCTTGAGCTCTGACGGAGCATCCAATAAAACAGCTTATATCTAATATTTTATATTGATTATTAGATTTGACATGCCTATGACATAACCGCAGCAAGTTCCAGACAGTGATGAAGGCCCAAATCTCCCCCACTGTCACATAGCTGTAGAGATAGGCAGAGCCGGTCTTGGGCACCCAAGCTCTAAATTCAGCATAGCACAGTTCTGCAAAGATGGAGGCTATTGCTGCCGCAAGGAAATATATAATTATACTGGGCCCAACCACGACTCTGGCCATATCTCCTGACAGCACATACACGCCAGCCTCCAGTGTGCTGCCATCCCCCAGAGCCACCAGGTCAAGGGTCATCAGACATTGTTTGAAATTGGACACCTACCCCTCTGGCTCCATGGGCTTCCTAAGAGACAGGCTCTAGATGAACAGTAACAGCCTGGCACCAGACATTCTGCAAGAGCAGAGGATTTGTCCAAATATATTTGATGACATCATTTGGACAATCAACTAATTTAGAACGCTGTAAGTAATGGTAGGCCTATATTAAATCAAAAATAGAACACAAATTACTAAACCCACTTTATTTATCAACCAATGACAGGCAGTCTTGGTTTTAATTATAGATATACTGAACACTGCTGTCTATACTGCTGATAAGACACTACAGACAAAACTAATATGACTGTTAACATTTGCATGCAGTTCATTTAGTCTCTAGAATTTCATAAGTAGGATCATATTCTACATTGGACAACAAATTTGATCACCAGATCAGTGACAAATATAATATTTAATGTCAAAATCAAACAGAGCAATGACCAGCCATAACCAATATTGAACTTAAACAAGCACTCAATTTGCTGTTTTCTTTTCAAATTATATTTGTGTAAGACTAGGAGTGGATTGTCTTCTCCCTGTCTGAATGTTGATATTAGATGCAGTTCTTGCATTGAAGAGATATTGCCTGTAGAGCATCAGATGAGACCAGTCAGATCCATCCCGTTGGGACCAAGGCTGCAGTACATATGGCTATAGTGCATGTCACTATAAGTAATTATAATGAACAAAAATATAAACGCAACATGCAAAAATGTCTACGATTTTACGGAGTTAAAGTTCATATAATAAAATCCCAATGGGAAGCCAGGCCCAGCCAATCAGAATTAGTTTTTTCACACAAAAGGGCTTTATTAAAGACAGAAACACTCCTCAGTTTCATCAGCTGTCCGGTCGGCTGGTCTAAGACGATCCCGCAGGTGAAGAAACCAGATGTAGAGGTCTTGGGCTGGCGTGGTTACACGTGATCTGCGGTTGTGATGCCGGTTGGACGTACTGTCAAAGTCGCTAAAAATGAAGTTGGAGGCGGCTTATGGTAGTGAAATGAACATTAAATTCTCTGGCAACAGCTCTGGTGGACATTCCTGCAGTCAGCATGCCAATTGAACGCTCCCTAAAAACTTGAGACATCTGTGGCATTGTGTTGTGTCACAAAACTGCACATTTTAAATTGGCCTTTTATTGTCCTAAGCACAAGTTACACCTGTGTAATGATCCTGCTGTTTAATCAGTTTCTTGATATAACAGACCTGTCAGGTGAATGGATCATTTTGGCAAATGAGAAATGCTCGCTAACAGGGATGTTAACAAGTTTGTGCACAACGTTTGATAGAAATAAGCTTTTTGTGCATCTGGAAAATGTCTGGGATCTTTTATTTCAGCTCATGAAACATGTTACCAACACTTTACATGTTGCGTTTATATTTTTGTTTAGTATAGTTACGGTGATCTTACCTTCCTGGCTGTTTGTTAAGGTGCAGTCCCTCTGGGTTGTTCTGGATTCTGTCCTTGGTATTCGTAGGCACAAACCCATCCTGTGGCTTCTCTCCTGTTAACTTTCACTTCTCTGAAGTACAAGCATTTTTAACAGATTATGTTACATTTTAGATGTATTTGTCATTTCAGGAAAAAAAGAGGATCAGAATGATATGTTCTAGAATTTGGACATGGTATGCAAACTGTCCAAAATTGGTGATCTCAATTGCTCAAGGGGATGTTTTAGAGAATATGTCCAATAGATGGGGGTTTTAATGAATTATTCGTTTTTTGTTTTATTTAATTATTGTATTTTTTAAATTCAGTGTTGTGGTGTGTAGTATCTTGAATAGACCAACATATAATTGGAGGACACAGGATGTAATCTTTACTTGTAGTTTATTAGGAACTGATTTACACCACCATCTATCATGGAGACCAATACTCAACTATCTATTGCGCATAGAACGATTACCAACCTAGGACCGGTGATAGCGCCGCCTATTGGTTAGATGATCCAGCATGATTTATCACTCTATAACACTCCTCCCCGCATAAATCTGAGCTAACTCTCGGTTAGTTTAACATTTTCAGATTTAACACCTACTGTATGAGTATTCCAACAACAATAACAGCAACCATCCTCATTGTAACTGGTAAGTAATCTCTTCACTTAGCAATAATGACATCACCTTCCAGTGTTTCTTATATCAACTGAACAACTGATTCAGTGTTTGCATTGTCTTTTCACTTTTGTTTATTGGAAACAAGGGTAGACTACGTTACTTCCTAAAGGAGATAAGGGCACATTCTAGCCCATGAGAAAGAAATATCTCCTTTACTTTCCTAACTCTCCAAAATGAGCTGGAGGTTTCCTAACTCTTTGAGAGCGTCGTAATTCACCTCTAGATGAACCTTTGTTGGTTTTCTTAACAAGTGCATTGTCCGTTGGTGGCTGTGGAGTACCTGTGTCCTGTGGTAACTCCTTGCCTACTGGACTGAGCTCTGTGTTGTCTGTCACTGGCTCTGCATAATCTATTTCCTGTCTGCTGAACAGCTGATCAACGTGCCTACGTACTCCTCTACCATCCCCCACTAGCACAGTGTATGACACAGGCCCTGTGATTTCTTAACCAGCCCAGGTATGCATTTAGATCCATACCCAAAGTTCTTGGTATACACTGAGTCTCTGACTAGAAAACTGCGAGATTTTGCATGTTTCTCATGGTAAATTTTCGGTCCTGCTTGCTTAGCCTGCACCTTACTCTTTAGGTCTGGGTGTATCAAGTCTAACGTGCACCTCAACTTCCTCCCCATCATCATCTCAGCCGGTGAAAGTCCGGTGGTTGACTGTGGACTGACACGATAGCTAAACAACGCTCTACTCAGTTTTGTCTCCAACGAGTTGCCTGCTCTCTTTTTCGTTAGCTCTTTGAACGTCTGAGCGTTTCTCTCTACCAAACCATTCGGGGGAGGGTGGTGTGGTGCCGAAGGGACATGTGTGATTCCATTCTTTGTCATGAACTCCTGACTGTTCTCACACACTAAACGCTGAGCATTGTCTGAAACAATCATCTCTGGAATGCCATGTATACTGAAACTGTTCCTGAGGCACTCCACGGTAGCAGCAGATGTAGCTGAGCTCACTGGATATACATCCAGCCATTTTGAGTGAGCGTCTACTATCACCAAAAACATCTTCCCCATGAAAGGACCTGCATAGTCTATGTGTAGCCTTCTCCAGAGCTTAATGGGCCACTCCCATGCATGGAGTGGTGCACTAGCAGGTGCTTTCCTTTGCTCTTGACATGTGGTTCATGACTTTACCTTCCTTTCAATGTCAGAGTCCATATTAGGCCTCCAAATGTAGCTCCTGGCCAAGCCTTTCATTCTGGTCATGCCGGGATGACTCTGATGTAGCTGTTTCATCATCACTGTGTGTCCTCTCTCTGGAATGATGACACGGGCTCCCCACAGCACACATCCGTCCTGGGCACCTAGCTCATGCTGTCTCTGTTTGTATGGAGCAAACTCGGGTCCCACATTGTGATCTGGCCACCTCCTCAGTGTGTACTCACGGACCCTCGACAGGACTGGATCTTTCGCTGTCCAGCTCTGGATTTGCTGGGAGGTCATCAGTGGGCTGTTCTCCTGGTCCAACATCAGCACTCGTTCCTCCGGAGGCGACTGCTTGGACACTCTGGGAGAGGGAGTCGGCTGAGAGCATCTGCATTACCATTGTCCTTGCCTGCTCTGTAAGTAATAACATACTCATATGCTTGTAGTGTTACTGCCCATCTCATTATTCTAAGAGATGCCATCTGTGGCACTGCTTTCATTAGGGGTGTAGGGATGTTAACCCCAGTATCTTGGCTAAATTCCCGATCTGGCCCTCATACCATCATGGCCACCTAATCATCTCCAGCTTCCAATTGGCTCATTCATCCCCCTTCTCTCCCCTGTAACTATTCCCCAGGTCGTTGCTGTAAATGAGAATGTGTTCTCAGTCAACTTACTTGGTTAAAAAAAATCTAAACATCCAGTTACTACAAAAGTACCTAACTGAGTTGCTGGAGAGGAAGGAAACCGCTCAGGGATTTCACCATGAGACTAATAGGAACTTTAAAACAGTTTAATGGCTGTAATAGGGGAAAACTGAAAATCGATCAACAACATGGTAGTTACTCCACAATACTAATGTAAATGACAGAGTGAAAAGAAGGAAACCTGTACAGAATAAAAAATATTCAAAAACATGCATCCTGTTTGCAATAAAGTAAAACTGAAAAAAAGACACTGGGACACAAATGTGCCTTTCAGCAGGACAATAACCTAAAACACAAAGCCAAATATACACTGGAGTTGCTTACCAAGACGACATTGAATGTTCCTGAGCGGCCTACTGTAACTACAGTTTTGACTTAAATCTGCTTGAAAATCTATAGCAAGACTCGAAAATGTCTGTCTAGAAATTATCAACCACCAACTTGACAGAGCTTGAAGAATTTTAAAAAGAATAATGGGCAAATATTGTACAATCCAGGTGCGCAAAGCTCTTAGAGACTTACCCAGAAGGACTCACAGCTGTAATTGCTGCAAAAGGTGATTCTAATATGTATTGACTCAGGGGTGTGAATACTTATGTAAATTAGATTTCTGTATTTCATTTTCAATAAATTTGCAAACTTTCTGAAAACATATATATATTTTTTTAATTTTACCCCCTTTTCTCCCCAATTTCGTGGTATCCAATTGCTAGTAATTACTATCTTGTCTCATCGCTACAACTCCCGTACGGGCTCGGGAGAGACGAAGGTCGAAAGCCATGCGTCCTCCGAAACACAACCCAACCAAGCCGCACTGCTTCTTAACACAGCGCGCCTCCAACCCGGAAGCCAGCCGCACCAATGTGTCGGAGGAAACACCGTGCACCTAGCCACCTTGGTTAGCGCGCACTGCGCCCGGCCCGCCACAGGAGTCGCTGGTGCGCGATGAGACAAGGATATCCCTACCGGCCAAACCCTCCCTAACCCGGACGACGCTAGGCCAATTCTGCATCGCCCCACGGACCTCCCAGAGTCTCTGGTGGCACAGCTAGCGCTGCGATACAGTGCCCTAGACCACTGCGCTACCCGGGAGGCCTGAAAACATATTTTCACTTTGTCATTATGGGGTATTGTATGTAGATGGATGAGACTACATTTTTAGATGGATGAGACTACATAAATACATTTTTATTTCTATTTAATCCATTTTTTATTCAGGCTGTAACACAAAAATAGGTGGAAGAAGTCTAGGGGTATGAATACTTTCTGAAGGCACTATATGATATGGTATATGGTTTGAATAGTTTTTGGTTTCTCTGTGACAGCATTTTTAACTGTAAATATAGATCGTAGTGCCATGTAGTGGTCTATACGATGAATTTGAAAAAGGAGGAGTGAACAAAGATTAGCTTAATTAGCTGAAGGAAATCGACTGCCCCCTCCCAGTTAATGTTTCATCTGGTTTACAGAAGCAGGGCTCTGTGACCAAAACTACTGTGAGCTGAATGCTGTGGTAGCCATGCTGGTTCAGTGTGCCTTGAATTCTAAATAAATCACAGTGTCACCAGCAAAGCACCCCACACCATCACACCCTCCTCCATCATGCTTTACAGTGGGAAATATACATGCGGACATCATCCGTTCACCCACACAGAGTCTCACAAAAACATATTGGTTGGAACCAAAAATCTCCAATTTGTACTCCAGACCAAAGGACAAATTTCCACCAGTCTAATGTCTATTGCTTGTGTTTCTTGGCCCAAGAAAGTCTCTTCTTATTATTGGTGTCCTTTAGTAGTGGTTTCTTTGCAGCAATTCGACCATGAAGACCTGATTCACACAGTCTCCTCTAGACAGTTGATGTTGAGATGTGTCTGTTACTTGAACTCTGTGAAGCTTTTATTTGGGCTGCAATTTCTGAGGCTGGTAACTCTAATGAACGTATTCTCTGCAGCAGAGGTAACTCTGGGTCTTCCATTCCTGTGGAGGTCCTCATGAGAGCCAGTTTCATGATAGCCCTTTAATGGTTTTTGTTACTGTACTTGAACTAACTTTCAAAGTTCTTGAAATTTTCCGTATTGACTGACCTTCATGTCTTAACGTAATGATGGACTGCTGTTTCTCTTTGCTTATTTGAGATCTTCTTGCCATAATATGGACTTGGTATTTGACCAAATAGGGCTATCTTCTGTATACCCCCCTACCTTGTCACAACACAACTGATTGGCTAAATGCATTAAGAAGGAAAGAAATTACACAAATTAACTTTTAAGAATGCACACCTGTTAATTAAAATGCATTCCGGGCGACTACCTCATGAAGCTGGTTGAGAGAATGCCAAGAGAGTGCAAAGCTGTCATCAAGGCAAAGGGTGGCTATTTGAAGAATCTCAGTGTTTAACACTGTTTTGGTTACTACATGATTCCGTATGTGTTATTTCATAGTTTTGAGGTATTCACTATTATTCTGCAATGTAGAAAATAGTAAAAATAAGGAAACATAAGTTCTAAAACTTATGACCGGTAATGTATATATTTTTAATAATTTGTTTTATCATTAATACTATCATTGTAACGCCCGTCGGAAGAAGTGGACCAAGGTGCAGCGTGGTACGTGTTCATGATTCTTTATTTTCTCAGAACACCAAACAAAACAACAAAAGAATAACGAACGTCACGTTCTGTAGGCTTCACAGAGCCAACAAAAAACAACATCCCACAAAACTAAGGTGGCAAAACAGGCTGCCTAAGTATGATTCCCAATCAGAGACAACGATAGACAGCTGTCCCAGATTGAGAACCATACCCGACCGAAACATAGAAATAAAGAACATAGAGTTTCCCACCCGAGTCACCACACAACCAACCAAACATAGAGAATAAAAATATATCTACGGTCAAGGCGGGACAGCAAACCTGACACTATAGGAGAGGGTCCGGGTGGGCATCTATCCTGGTGGCGGCTCCGGTGCGGGACGCAGACCCCGCTCCACTTCTGGCTCCACCCACTTTGGTGGCGCCTCTGGTGCGGGGACCCTCGTCGCCGACCCCGGACTGGGGACCCTCGCTGCAGGCCCCGGACTGGGGACCCTCGCTGCAGGCCCTGGACTGGGGACCCTCGCTGGAGACTCCGGACTGGGGACCCTCGCTGGAGGCTCCGGACTGGGGACCGTCGCTGGAGGCTCCGGACTGGGGACCGTCGCTGGAGGCTCCGGACTGACCCGTGGAGCTGGCACAGGATGAACCGGGCTGTGGGGGAGCACTGGAGATCTGGTGCTTCTCCTTGGCACCACTCTTCCAGGCTGAATGCCCACTTTAGCCCGGCACCTCCAGAGCGCAGGCACAGGTTGAACCGGGCTGTGGGGGAGCACTGGAGATCTGGTGCTTAACACTTGCACCGCTCCTCTTGGCTGAATGCCCACTTTAGCCCGGCACGTGCGGAGCGCAGGCACAAGATGTACTGAACTGTCACAGCGCACCGGTGACACAGTGTGCAGGGCCGGCGCAGGTAACCCTGGGCCGAAACGGCGCAACGGAGACCAAGAGCGCTGAGCTGGCACAATCTGCCCTGGCTGGATGCCCACTCTAGCGTGGAACTTGCGGAGAGCTGGCGGAGAGCTGGCTCCGAGCGCACCGGAGACACCGTGCGCTTTATCGCATAACACGGTGCCTGACCAGTACCACGCTCCTTGCCGTGAGGAGTTAGCTCTGCCAACCTCCCCGTGTGTCCCCCCCCAAAAAATTGGGGGGGGAGTGCCTTCTCGGGCTTCCGTTGATGACTTGCCTCCTCATATCGCCGCCGCTCCTCCTTCGCTGCCTTTATCTCCTCCTTTGGACGGCGATATTCTCCAGCCTGCCTCCAGGGTCCCTTACCGTCCAGGATCTCCTCCCATGTCCATGAGTCCCTTTCTCCACGCTGCTTGGTCCTTTGGTGGTGGGATGTTCTGTAATGCCCGTCGGAAGAAGTGGACCAAGGTGCAGCGTGGTACGTGAGTTTCCCACCCGAGTCACACCCTGACCAACCAAACATAGAGAATAAAAAGATCTCTACGGTCAGGGCATGACAATTATTGTATATCATTGTTATTATTGTAAGCCTATTTATTAATCGGAACCAGTTCTTTAAACATGCAAAACCTGTTTTGTTTAATTTGGCTGAGACATTTTCTTTGGCTAAATTAAATTTGATTTGAATTGTGTGCTCCATTTGTTGTATAAGATAGGTTATAACATTTACATTTACATTTAAGTCATTTAGCAGACGCTCTTATCCAGAGCGACTTACAAATTGGTGCATTCACCTTATGATATCCAGTGGAACAACCACTTTACAATAGTGCATCTAACTCTTTTAAGGGGGGGGGGGGTTAGAAGGATTACTTAATCCTATCCTAGGTATTCCTTAAAGAGGTGGGGTTTCAGGTGTCTCCGGAAGGTGGTGATTGACTCCGCTGACCTGGCGTCGTGAGGGAGTTTGTTCCACCATTGGGGTGCCAGAGCAGCGAACAGTTTTGACTGGGCTGAGCGGGAACTGTACTTCCTCAGAGGTAGGGAGGCGAGCAGGCCAGAGGTGGATGAACGCAGTGCCCTTGTTTGGGTGTAGGGCCTGATCAGAGCCTGAAGGTACGGAGGTGCCGTTCCCCTCACAGCTCCGTAGGCAAGCACCATGGTCTTGTAGCGGATGCGAGCTTCAACTGGAAGCCAGTGGAGAGAGCGGAGGAGCGGGGTGACGTGAGAGAACTTGGGAAAGTTGAACACCAGACGGGCTGCGGCGTTCTGGATGAGTTGTAGGGGTTTAATGGCACAGGCAGGGAGCCCAGCCAACAGCGAGTTGCAGTAATCCAGACGGGAGATGACAAGTGCCTGGATTAGGACCTGCGCCGCTTCCTGCGTGAGGCAGGGTCGTACTCTGCGAATGTTGTAGAGCATGAACCTACAGGAACGGGTCACCGCCTTGATGTTAGTTGAGAACGACAGGGTGTTGTCCAGGATCACGCCAAGGTTCTTAGCACTCTGGGAGGAGGACACAATGGAGTTGTCAACCGTGATGGCGAGATCATGGAACGGGCAGTCCTTCCCCGGGAGGAAGAGCAGCTCCGTCTTGCCGAGGTTCAGCTTGAGGTGGTGATCCGTCATCCACACTGATATGTCTGCCAGACATGCAGAGATGCGATTCACCACCTGGTTATCAGAGGGGGGAAAGGAGAAGATTAATTGTGTGTCGTCTGCATAGCAATGATAGGAGAGACCATGTGAGGATATGACAGAGCCAAGTGACTTGGTGTATAGCGAGAATAGGAGAGGGCCTAGAACAGAGCCCTGGGGGACACCAGTGGTGAGAGCACGTGGTGCGGAGACAGATTCTCGCCACGCCACCTGGTAGGAGCGACCTGTCAGGTAGGACGCAATCCAAGCGTGGGCCGCGCCGGAGATGTCCAGCTCGGAGAGGGTGGAGAGGAGGATCTGATGGTTCACAGTATCAAAGGCAGCCGATAGGTCTAGAAGGATGAGAGCAGAGGAGAGAGAGTTAGCTTTAGCAGTGCGGAGCGCCTCCGTGACACAGAGAAGAGCAGTCTCAGTTGAATGACTAGTCTTGAAACCTGACTGATTTGGATCAAGAAGGTCATTCTGAGAGAGATAGCAGGAGAGCTGGCCAAGGACGGCACGTTCAAGAGTTTTGGAGAGAAAAGAAAGAAGGGATACTGGTCTGTAGTTGTTGACATCGGAGGGATCGAGTGTAGGTTTTTTCAGAAGGGGTGCAACTCTCGCTCTCTTGAAGACGGAAGGGACGTAGCCAGCGGTCAAGGATGAGTTGATGAGCGAGGTGAGGTAAGGGAGAAGGTCTCCGGAAATGGTCTGGAGAAGAGAGGAGGGGATAGGGTCAAGCGGGCAGGTTGTTGGGCGGCCGGCCGTCACAAGACGCGAGATTTTATCTGGAGAGAGAGGGGAGAAAGAGGTCAAAGCACAGGGTAGGGCAGTGTGAGCAGAACCAGCGGTGTCGTTTGACTTAGCAAACGAGGATCGGATGTCGTCGACCTTCTTTTCAAAATGGTTGACGAAGTCATCAGCAGAGAGGGAGGAGGGGGGAGGAGGGGGAGGAGGATTCAGGAGGGAGGAGAAGGTGGCAAAGAGCTTCCTAGGGTTAGAGGCAGATGCTTGGAATTTAGAGTGGTAGATAAGTATAAGTATAATAAAGTATAAGTAGGTCTGTTGTAAAATAAATAACATTAGCCTATTTCTCTAATTGGTTGGGTATGGTAGGCACTTGTCTTTGTTGGTAATTGCTGCAATATAGCCTGTTCAAAACTTTTGTAAAGGTTTAAACCAGTTCGCAAGTGTTTTGTTTCATTCTATTGAGTCATTTTGTTTGGCCAAATTAAGTTCCAACTGTATTGCTGTGTTTGCCGCAATATAATAGCCTGCTCCTATTTTTCTTGTAACCAATGGCTTAGAAATGTAGAAACTTTGTGACGGTTTGGTGTGGTGTGCCTTTTCTTAAGCTTTAGCTACTGCAAACCTATGATATAAAGGCAGTGTGCACTTGTGCTCCAACTGACTCTGACATTTGAACTTGACGGGAGAAATAAGGTTTTAGGCCTTGCAGACTTACTCCTATAATCTAACAGTATAATGCTTATCTTTAACAAATCAGCCTCCTCACGTACATCTATATCTGTATATCAGACGCAGGAGCCATCTGACATAAAGAAATGCATGGACACCCTATAGACTCTGGCAAATGCGCTAGTCCAGTGTCACTTTGATTATCCCTCCATTTCATGGTTCACCAGCAGCCCCAAACATCTAAAGAATGATCTAGACTAGGGTTGAATGTTTTAACAGTATTTTACAAATGTTCCACCCCGAGAATAATAACTTTTCTCCAGGGCAACCCCGTGTTTCCTACCCAGACCGGAAGTGTCATTCTAAAGCATATAAAGCATATGTCTGGATTTGATTAGCGCTTTGTTCGGCATGAACATTAAAGTCTGATGCCTGATGAGCTATATATTAAACACATTTTATGAGCCGTGCATTAAAGACATTTTATGAGCCCAAGCCCAAAAAAGCCCAAATGATTGTCTTCTTATCCAACACATAGCCTATGTTATAGGCTACCGCACATTTCGCACGACAGAAAAACGTAAAAGCTGATGTAGCTATGTTCAAAAACAAGGTGACCCCCAAAAGCCAGATGGAGATATGTAAGTAAGACATGCATTCAGTCCTTATATTACCGTAGCATATGCTGCAGCAAATGTATGGACCACAATGAAAATAAGTACCCAACTTTATTGTGCAATCCCGGTCACTTTTACAGTTATTTGTCTATAGGCCTAAAACGTTTCATTCAGATTGTCAAGCCAAGCCTTCGATACTGGGTAAGCCTACAAGGTAGGGAGGGATGTGTTTTCTGTTTGTCGAGATTGACATACCGGTAGTCTATTTATTGCGTTGTTGAAAACACAAACCATGTCGGTATGTTTTGTTTAGACCTATTGGTTGTGTGGTGCATTGGCACAGTAACCTGTTGGTGGAAAATTCGTTGTATACATTTTATATAGTTATCAATATTGCATCAAAATTTAGAAAATCTGATTTCTCCCTCGCTGATCATTGTCTGCAACCGGCTCTTATCGTGAAGTAATGAAACATGTAGGGAGAGTGCAATTTGGATCTGGCAAAAAATACTTGAATCAGTTATAGAACCCATTGCCCTTCATGGTTAGCAACCCATGGATATCTACTTTGTTTTTGTGGCTGTAACGGCTTTCGTTGGTGGAAGGAGAGGAGGACCAAAATGCAGCGTGGTACGTATCCATAATATAATTTAATCGAGAATGAATACAAAAAAAACAAGAGACTAAATGAAAACCGAAACAGTCCCGTATGGTACTAACACAGGAAACAATCACCCACAAAACACAATGAAAACAGGCTACCTAAATATGGCTCCCAATCAGAGACAACGACTGACACCTGCCTCTGATTGAGATCCATACTAGGCCAAACACATAGAAATAGAAATACAGAACAAAACATAGAAAAACAACATAGAATGCCCACCCCAACTCACGCCCTGACCAAACTAAAATAAAGACATAAAAAAGGAACTAAGGTCAGAACGTGACAGTGGCACAGTCAATGCCACCCAGGGACTACGGGACAGAAGGTTGAGGGTTCGCCGACCACAACACAGGCGCTGCACTCAATTCAATTTCAATTTAAGGGGCTTTATTAGAATGAGAAACATATGTTTATATTGCCAAAGCAAGTGAAATAGATAATCAACCAAAGTGAAATAAACAATATAAAATGTACAGTAAACATTACACTCACAAAAGTTCCAAAAGAATAAAGAGATTTCAAATGTCATATTATGTCTATATACAGTGTTGTAATGATGTGCAAATAGTTAAAGTACAAAAGGGAAAATAAATAAACATAAATATAGGTTGTACAGTTGAAGTCAGAAGTTTACATACACGTTAGCCAAATACATTTAAACTCAGTTTTTCACAATTCCTGACATTTAATCCTAGTAAACATTCCCTGTTTTAGGTCAGTTAGGATCACCACTTTATTTTAAGAATGTGAAATGTCAGAATAATTGTAGAGAAAGGGTTTATTTCAGATTTTATTTCTTTCATCACATTCCCAGTGGGTCAAAAGTTTACATACACTCAATTAGTATTTGGTAACATTGCCTTTAATTTGTCTAACTTGGGTAAAATGTTTCAGGTAGCCTTCCACAAGCTTCCCACAATAAGTTGGGTGAATTTTGGCCCATTCCTCCTGACAGAGCTGGTGTAACTGAGTCAGGTTTGTAAGCCTCCTTGCTCGCACAAGCTTCTTCAGTTCTGCCCACAAATTTTCTACAGGATTGAAGTCAGGGCTTTGTAATGGCCACTCCAATACCTTGACTGTGTTGTCCTTAAGCCATTTTGCCACAACGTTAGAAGTATGCTTGGGGTCATTGTCCATTTGGAAGACCCATTTGCGACCAAGCTTTAACTTCCTGACTGATGTCTTGAGATGTTGCTTCAATATATCCACATAATTTTGCTTCCTCATGATGCCATCTATTTTGTAAAGTGCACCAGTCCCTCCTGCAGTACAGCACCCCCACAACATGATGCTGCCACCCCCGTGCTTCACTGTTGGGATGGTGTTCTTCGGCTTGCAAGCCTCCCCCTTTTTCCTCCAAAGATAGCGATGGTCATTATGGCTAAACAGTTCTGTTTTTGTTTCATCAGAACAGAGGACATTTCTCCAAAAAGTACGATCTTTGTCCCCATGTGCAGTTGCAAACCGTAGTCTGGCTTTTTTATGGCGGTTTTGGAGCAGTGGCTTCTTCCTTGCTGAGCGGCCTTTCAGGTTATGTCAATATAGGACTCGTTTTACTGTGGATATAGAAACTTTTGTACCTGCTTCCTCCAGCATCTTCACAAGGTCGTTTGCTGTTGTTCTGGGATTGATTTGCACTTTTCGCACCAAAATACATTCATCTCTAGGAGACAGAACGCATCTCCTTCCTAAGTGGTATGACGGCTGCGTGGTCCCATGGTGTTCATACTTGTATACTATTGTTCGTACAGATGAACGTGGTACCTTCAGGCGTTTGGAAATTGCTCCCAAGAATGAACCAGACTTGTGGAGGTCTACAATGTTTTTTCTGAGTGCTTGGCTGATTTCTTTTGATTTTCCCATGATGTCAATCAAAGAGGCACTGAATTTTAAGGTAGGCCTTGACATACATCCACAGGTACATCTCCAATTGACTCAAATGATGTCAATTAGCCTATCAGAAGCTTCTAAAGCCATGACATAATTTCCTGGAATTTTCCAAGCTGTTTAAACGCACAGTCAACTTAGTGGTGTATGTAAACTTCTGACCCACTAGAATTGTGATACAGTGAATTATGTCTGTAAAAAATTGTTGGAAAACTTACTTGTGTCATGCACAAAGTAGATGTCCTTACCGACTTGCCAAAACTATAGTTTGTTAACAAGAAATTTGTGGAGTGGTTGAACTACAAGTTTGAATGACTCCAACCTAAGTGTATGTAAACTTCCGACTTCAACTGTATTTACAATGGTGTTTGTTCTTCACGGGTTGCCTTTTTCTTGTGGCAACAGGTCACAAATCTTGTTGTGGTGATTGCACACTGTGGTATTTCACCCAATAGATATGGGAGTTTATCAAACTGGATTTGTTTTCAAATTCTTTGTGAGTCTGTGTAATCTGAGGGAAATATGCGTCTCTAATATGGTCATAGATTTGGCAGGAGGTTAGGAATTGCAGCTCAGTTTCCACCTCTTGTTGTGGGAAGTGTGCACATAGTCTTCTCTTGAGAGCCAAGTCTGCCATCGGTGTAAATTATTTCCAATGTGTCAGGTAATTATCATTTTGTTTTCTCATGATTTGGTTGGGTCTAATTCTGTTGCTGTCCTGGGGATCTGTGAGGTCTGTTTATGTTTGTGAACAGAGCCCCAGGACCAGCTTTCTTAGGGGTTTATTTCTCTGTATGTGATGGCTTTGTTATGGAAGGTTTGGGAATCGCTTCCTTTTAGGTGGTTGTAGAATATAACGTCTCTTTTCTGGATTTTGATAATTAGCGGGTAACTGCCTAATTCTGCTCTGCATGCATTATTTTTGTGTTTTACGTTGAACACAGAGGATATTTTTGCAGTATTCTGCATGCAGAGTCAATTTGGTGTTTGTCCCATTTTGTGAATTCTTGGTAGGCGAGCGGATCCCAGACCTCACAAACATTATTATTATTATTATTATTATTATTTTGAATGAATTCTATGAGGGAGGTTGTTCGATTTAGGCCTAACTGTCTCCAAATTTAGCTGGAATTTAGTGCAAAGGGATTTGAGAAATGTGATTTGGTTGACGATAGTCCTATGACATTGGCCTACTGTCTCGTTTTGCGCTGCACAAAATATCAGATCTCAACAACGATTGGATACGTGTTTAACATCACCAGTACCACATCCTTATGATATATTTTCATACGCGCAACGTGATTATAATACACAGGTTGGAACGTCTGACTGAAATACAGGACAACTTATTTTTCTAAACGAGTGGTGTTTGAATTTGTTGATAAAATGCGGGACATGATTGTTTGGTTGAGGGACAATGGGCCAAAATTCGGAACTGTCCCAAACAATCCGGGACATGTGGTCACCCTACCCCTTATTTTTCTATTTGACGTTCATGTGTGAGTCTTGAACGCGTATATCTTTCTAGAACGGCGTTTGCAGGAGTAGTACCAACGGGGAGTGGCCAGCCAGCTGCCCAAAACAACAGCAGAAGAACTCTAGGCAACTGGCAAGTAAGACATCCGCTCATCATTCTCTAAGAACATGTATTTCTCGTTAAATATGGTAATTGCTGTGTACATTTAAACCCGTATTCTCCGGGACTTCATTCATACCGAAATAGCTAACCCAATGTGGTCGCAGTAATAGCTGTTGTTTAGTTTCAGCAAGCTAAAAAGCTGTTATCTACATTGGACTTCACGAGCTACTTGCTAGCTAATGTTACTTAGCTTGTTAAATACTAGCTTTTGGTTGCAGGACTACACGAGCCATTTCTTAAGTTCTAAAGTAAAATGTGTCACTGTTCAGAGAACAATCAGTTTGCAAGTCAGGTTAACGTTATATTTATGTGTGACCCTAATAAATCAATTCATTTGACCACCCAAAAAGATGTCAGCATCGAGCTAAGTTAGCTAACTACAGCCAGTTTGAGGAACGTTGAATGTGTAACAGGCAACATTCAAACAACAACTTACATTAATTCCCTGACTGTACAATTGTGCAGAAGGCTACTGGCTTTCTGCACAACATGTCATGTTTAAATTCCACTGCTCATGTCATGATAGGTAAATAGCTAGTAGTGCAAGGACTTTATAGCAAGTTGTCTTTTTACAGTAAATTTGAATATTTTGTCCTGGGCCTGTTCTTTAGTCATTTTAGCTAATGACCGTTTTGATTAGGATAGGTATCCCATTTTGGTTATGTGAATAGAGAAGGAGAAATAAGAACAACGTGGCAACATGTGATGTGTCTAAGCTTAGCACACACAAAAGCAGGCTACAGTTAAAGCCTAAGATTACTATCCAGGACATCCCTGAATAATGTGCATTGAAAGACAATGGATTGTAATTGTGTCAACATGAAACCAAAGCGCAAACAGGTGTGAGGAAGTAGAAAAGAGAATCGTTCCACTTCAGTTACCGTTTCTTTTGGGTGGAGTGTAGCTGGGAGTACATAGAGCCGGGTGTGTATAGATTAAACGCCTCAGTGCACAGCCAATGTAAAGTACTGTGAATTCTGTTGTCGCCTAGCCTCTTTCACAGGCTTTCACCAAAGCCCGGGCACCTGAGGCTACTTTTTGCATAATGCACTAGTCAAATGCTATAAATTCAAGTAGGAAGTGTCAATGGAACTGAAATATTTTCTTTTACATAACAGGTACAGCAGTCAGAGGAACTCAATTCCTCTAAGCGGCACACCTTCCTTCACATGCAACTATATTTTCTGGAAAATCAACTAAATAATATAAAGTACCCAAATGCTTTTTTACATGACAAACATTTTTTTTTAACTGACAAAAATAATGAAACTCATCCAGAATGTTGTCATCATAGGTTGAATGTCAGGGGGCCTGGTGCTCTCTACTAAGTAATTTCTCCTGTGGCTGCTGCAAAGGAGAACCAGATGTCATAAACCAAGATTGAAGCCTCCCACATTTTGGGGGATTTAATACCTGTACAACCAATCAGCCATGGGAGTCTGTCCTGCTGTGTCCAGGTACTTCCGGAGGTGGAAGTATATGATACTGTTGCTGCTCTCTGTCTCTGTTTTGGCTTGGATCGCCACTTTTGCCGGCGAAACAGTGAAAGCAATTCAGGATACACATAGGTCAGCACAGACACTTGAGGATAACGCTGAGGTCCTGAGGGGGGGAATGCAATACTCATGGAAAACAGTGACGCAAGTCTTCTCCAATCCTCTCCCTGACACCCCACCACCAAAAGAAAGCTGTCCTGAGAAATCACCACTGCTTCGTAAGTAGGGCTACACAGTATCCACAGATGTTATTGTAAGCTTAATACAGGCTTTGCTATAGCTTACTTACTGATGATAATGCCATGTTACTGTGTACTTCCTTGAAAAGAACATTATGTGCAGTGTGGAGAGAAGAACGTTGGTAATCAAGTGAATACTTTAATGTGCAACTGTAGGGATTGTGTAACCGCCTGATTTATTACTCAAACATTGCTAGGCTGAGGCTCATTTTGATTATTTTCAGACTGTAGCCTATGTGGTAACAGTTTGCATGTAGCCTACATAAAATGGCTCCTTGTTGACAGGAAGTGGACAACTGTTGTAATAAGGCTTACACCATATGGGAGGCAGATGGCACAGCGTTACAGTGGGTTTCCATCAACATAAATTCCTATTTGAAGACGGCTTGTGTTTATGTCTGTGGCCCAAACAGAATGCACACACACGTTTGTAATTATCTGTCCCGACCATGCTGTTTTTTAGTTCATGATATTGTATTTTAAATTAGTGCCATGTAAATATATTGCAATGGAGTTTCTCCGTAAGACTTTACAATTTAGTTGTCTAGGTTTTCATCATGCCTATTATTTTCTGCCTACAGGTGGAGCCCTGAAGCTGACATTCGAGGACTCTCTAACGCTGAAGGAGGTGGAGAGTGAGAACAGTGGAGTGGCTGAGGGCCAATACCAGCCTCCAGACTGCCTCGCCCAGCAGAGTGTGGCCATCCTCATCCCTCACCGTAACCGGGAGAAACACCTCCTCTACCTCCTGCATCACCTGCACCCCTTTCTTCAGAGGCAGCAGCTGCACTACGGCATCTACGTCATCCACCAGGTATTACTGTCATGAAGTTACACTACATTATGTCATTTCCTCAATTATATTTGTATCGATTTTTGAGCCGATAAGGGTTACAGACTTTGAACTTGAAAAAGGTTGATGTTTGTGGTTGATTTGTGTGTTGTGACAGGCTGGAGAGGTGACGTTTAATCGTGCCAAGCTACTTAATGTGGGGTACTTGGAGGCACTCAAGGACTACGATTGGGATTGCTTTGTTTTTCATGACGTGGATCTGGTTCCAGAGAACGACTACAACCTATACAAGTGTGACCAACAGCCCAAACACTTAGTGGTCGGCAGGAACGCTACAGGATACAAGTAAATATCTTAGCTCTCAACTCATGTCCACCTTTATGCAAAAGCAGGTAAATGTCTATATGCTCTCTCAACAGCATGTCCGAAGTGATGTGGCAGCTATCACTATAAATGGACTATTCATACCAAATTCACTTTTTAACATTTCAATTATTACCAATGTTCAATCAAAGTCCTGGGAACAGGTCTGTAATGTCTTGCTTTTTTTTGTTTTTGCTCTCGTAGATTGCGATACAAAGGGTACTTTGGAGGGGTGACGGCCATGACGAAGGACCAGTTTCACAAAGTGAACGGATTTTCAAACACTTACTGGGGATGGGGTGGGGAGGATGATGACCTTCGCATCAGGTGAGACCCCTATTACTTTTAACCATGGTTAGGGCTGTGGTGGTCGTGAAATTTTGTTCACCGATTATTGTCATGCAAAAGAGTGCCGGTCTCATGGTAATTGACCGTTAATTAGCTGGAACACATTTAGCATATGCAGGCCTCCACTCATACAAGTCGCTGATGCGCACCTTTGGAACATCTACATAAAAAAATTTTTAAGTCTAATTAATCAATTTCATATATACCATCACAATAAATCCATTATTTTAGTCGGGTCTAAAGAAACTTTATCATATGAAGAAAATGTATTTCAGAAGAACAGAATATGAGTTGGCCCACTGACATATGCTGTAGGCTTGTTCATTTAACTGACAAGATATGCTTAAGTCCTGTGCCATTATTTTATATGATTTTATAGTAAGAAGAATATAATTGAACTTAGCTGAATAAAAGGAGGATATTTTTTGCATTCCGTAGCAAGTGCTCCTATGAAGTGGCTATGTTGAGCATAAAAGTGATAATTTGAAACAGATTCTATATGCTTTTTTTGGGGGGGGGAAAACTTTAGTTGTGAATGATACAAACCTTAAAATGTCTTAGAAATCAAAACGTATATGGACTGCATGGTGCGACTTTAGGCTTTTTAATGATTTGGGAAGCAGCTAAATAAAGCTTGCGCTCTGCTCTGTCCCTTGCCTCAGGCTGCACAGCTGTTCTCTCATCAAGTGATCATATTTTCACATCAGACTATTCTCAATTTAATCTTGTCTTTACTAATATGTCAAATTAGTTTTGATTTAGATTGGACCATTATCAAATGGGCAGGGGAAAAAATACATCTGTATGTACTCGAATAGCGAATGGAGGCCAAACGCTTTTCTGTCGGTCGGTTTTGTAGGCTACTTCGGTTTTATAGCGGAGCATGTACTTTATACAGCTGAGAAACAAATATAAGGACACTTATTTCACTCCAGGCGTCAACCACTGTTTGAGGTGCATGCTCTCGCTGCGCGACAGGATATATTCTGCCCAAACTCTGTATGCCATGGGCTCTCCAATCTTGTTCCTGCAGCTACCCAATGCTTAATTTGTGAAACCAAGTGAAATCTGTTCGGGAACATCGATAGTAACTTTTTTCCCGTAACAACATATTTTACTAAACTATTGTTGGGCTGTCTGCGCGTTCGAGAAAGGAATAAAGGAGAGAGGAGGAGCTGGAAACACGTTGCGGTGAGATGTTCTGCACAGCTAAAGGTATTGTTCCACTGAATTTAATTATGAGAATATTTAAAAAATCCCTGTTAAGCTATTCAAAATCCAAATCAAATCCAAATTCACTAATTGTAGGCTAACTGTAAGCCGCCCTGCACAATCAATGAACCAACAGCATTGCTATATGTTCTCTCCCAGACTCATTCATAGATATTTTGGAGTGTAGCGTAAGGTAACCAGTCCATCCAGTATGCATAGTAATACAGTCCACACTCAAAGGGGATTACTCGATTTTTGTTTAATTTTGGAGTATAGGCTAGACCGTTTGTACAAAAGACATCTTAAATAATTTTTGTTTTATGTTTTTCAGCCTACCGCATATTACGCATGGCATTCTATAAGGTTGCAATCATTTAATTCAGTTTCTTTTTTGGGCTTGGGCTCATAAGCCTATCCTTCCTTTGGCCGCCTTTCCTTCCAGTTCTCTGCTGCCAATGACTGGATCAAATTGCAAAAATCACTGAAGCTGGAGACTTATATTTCCCTCTAACTTTAAGCATCAGCTGTCAGAGCAGCTTACCGATCACTGTACCTGCACACAGCCCATCTGTAAATAGCCAACACAGTCTCACATTCAATTCGCGCATATATGTACAAAATGTATTTCAGCAGATTTCGTGCGTTTTTGTGCATTTTTTGTGCATTTTTGGGGTGGTTCAATTCGTTTGAAAATACACGGATTTCTGTGCTACTTAATTCGTGCGAAAAGACACGAATTTAACCAGTAGGCGACACAAGCCGTTGCAACAACCATGTAGACGCGATAATTTGTATTTCATTTCTGTTCTTCTTAATGGCTAATTCAACGTCATGAATATACAGAAATGTTGTCTTTGTTTAACCATGTTTTAAAATGTGTCGTTGTATGCCTATATGTACTGTTTTAGACTTGCTGAACAGAATTTTTGAGAAAAGACGCACATTTAAGTGCGACTTCATTCGTGGGAAATATTGTTTTATTAATGCCAATGCTGTTTTCTGTGCTTGATTTCGCTTAATACTTTGGATACTGGTGCACTTGTAATCAGAACGCCTTTTTGTCATGTAGGCAACCATACACGATTTTCTTCATAACCCATTTCATATTTCGTGGAGCCTAAATTACACAATTTTCTTCATAATGCATGTATTACATGTTAATGTAAAATAATGAATTGTGTTGGCTTACACTTATGGCCTTTCCAAGGCCTTTCCATACCTTAAGGGAACATTTTAGCACTCACCATATGGTTAGTGAGAAACGCCACATTGCAAATGTAAGGTCCCTTACTAGACGTCCTGCAACGTTTCTAAAATTCGTGGACGGCGTCGGGCCGTGCGCGGGGGAGAGATCTTTCAGGAAGTCATCAAACTAAATCTCTCGGACGTTCGGTTTCCATTTTATAAAAATAACACATTTTGGTCATTTTTCCGCAGTCTCGGAAATTCCCACCAGAGGGAAAATAAATAATATTGCAAATGCACAAGCACATTGCAAATGCATATGGCCTTTTCTCCTAAACGGAAAATATTTCGAAGACGTAATGGACAGTTGGCCCGGAACAAGATGGCGTCGAGGCCTCAACGCTTTTTGAGTTATGGCCATTTTTCAGGGATTAAAGGTCAAAAACGCAAAGTAGGGTGCTAATTTGACCGCTTCACGTCAAAGTACATAAGCATACGGTGTCAGGAAAAAAAGAACCAGCCATTTATCTATCGTAATTTAAGAGAAATCGTACATTGACAAATTGGTCATGTTCACAAAAAGGAGTTAAAAAAAAAAAAAGTTACAGATCCAGTTGCAGTGTGTTCAGACGAACATTTTTTAAGTGGGTCTCGAAGCTCTGCCAGAATTCTGTGATTTTATGTGATTTTATGAAATAACACACACTCATTTAACCCTCTGTAAATAAGTCAGTTCTTAACATAAAGACTTAAAACTCAATATTATATAAGAGCCTACCCCAAGGAGGATATGTGTTCACTTTCAGCTTCCTATGTCAACCGGAAGTACCTTCAAATGGTGCCATAGGGTCAGTTTCGAAAGGTTAAAAAGGTCAGATCTGCCTCCCGGGTGGCGCAGTGGTCTAGGGCACTGCATCGCAGTGCTAGCTGCGCCACCAGAGTCTCTGGGTTCGCGCCCAGGCTCTGCCGCAGCCGGCCGCGACCGGGAGGTCCGTTGGCCTAGCGTCGTCCGGGTTAGGGAGGGTTTGGCCGGTAGAGATATCCTTGTCTCATCGCGCTCCAGCGACTCCTGTGGCGGGCCGGGGGCAGTGCGCGCTAGCCAAGGGGGCCATGTGCACGGTGTTTCCTCCGACACATTGGTGCGGCTGGCTTCCGGGTTGGAGGCGCGCTGTGTTAAGAAGCAGTGCGGCTTGGTTGGGTTGTGCTTCGGAGGACACGTGGCTTTCGACCTTAGTCTCTCCTGAGCCCATACGGGAGTTGTAGCGATGAGACAAGATAGTAATTACTAGCGATTGGATACCACAAAGAAAAGGGGATAAAAGGATGGAGTGAAAAAGTACGCTGCTTAAAGACACACAAAGCCTGCAATGGCATTGCCATTATCTCCAGGCCGTGCCGAGTTCAACGAGATGCCCCGCTTGACCGTAGCTAGCTCGGTCTGAGTGCAGCGACAGGGACAAGAAGAAGGACCCAAATGACCCTTTGACCTCAATTTCATATTTTTTTGCTTTTGGGAGACAGAGAGAGAACCATTAAGGTTAGAAGCACAATTTGACCTCAGGAACGTTCCTAAGGTCCTCCCGATCTGTGCAAGCCTAACATTGACCGTGTGGCATTAACCCTTAATAGTTAAAAGAAGGTGTTTACATCAAACAGTTTACAATGACATGTCTCCCCATAGGAATTAATTGCCTGCTCCCCTAAATTCAACCTGAAGCCTATGTGGGTTAATAATGCCTTATGAACCTGTCTTCGATGACAATCCATCAGGCCACTATGAGGTCTACCTGTGTCGATTCTAAGCTTCCTGGAGCAACCGGAAGTGGTTAAATCACCCTAAAAGTGTTTGCCATACCCAACCTGCAGTTTGAGAGAAATAGTGCATTCAACCCTATGTAAATCAGTGAGTTCTTAACGTATAGACTTAAAACTCAGGATTCTGTAAAAGCCCACTCCAATGAGGATATGTGTTTACTTTCAGCTTCCTGTGCCAACCGGAAGTGCCATAATTGGTGTCAAAAGGGCTGTTTCGAAGGGTTAAAAAAGTCTAATCTTTCCAAAACTTAATATATGTGAATAGGCAACCCTCATGAACTGTAAATCAGTCATTCATCCCATCAGATTTCAAGGAAAAATTTACACACCCACACAGAAAGGATGGAGTGACACACTGATGGGCTTAGAGGCAGACAGTGACTGCAATAGTTACTTTTGTTTGAACTTTTAAAGAACCGTCAGACCTAGAGTTCTGAAACTTTACAAACCTGTTCTAGAGCTCAGGTCGATTAAGCACGGTGAGTTATGTGGCTCTCGAAGGTTCTCGGACCGATAAAAAGCCTCGGTGCATTTGCATTGACTTCAATTCATTTTGAGCATTACAAAATGGTGACATTTAGAAAAGTCCCAGAGTTGCAAGACTAGGTGCATTGAAACTGGCTCGGCCCATAGAGACGGACCCCGACATTTCTGTCCGATAGCTCATTCAAGGACCCCGTAGCAAGGCATGGAAAAAAGTGGAATTTCAGCACCAATTAAGGTTTTGCTCGGGCACCGAATGACCTATCGAGCCGAAACTTGGGATTCGAGGTCGCCTCACATAGGGCTAAACATAATGTGAAAACTGGACCCGCAGCTAGAACATAACTACGTATTATTTGTTTTATTATGGTTTAAATGGAAGGCGCTGTGAATTTTGGGCCTGCTCTGAAATATGTGATAGTTGGCTTCTAAACGAGTTGGAAAAAGTGAGTTTGGAGTCAGATGGTATCAGTTTGGTGTCTGAAAATATCTAATTGGCTGATGGACACTGACTTGCTAGTTGACTTTTGTGCATTTGCAATATGTTTCAACAGTGAAAAACCACCAAAATAGCATTCTGAAATCACCACTAAAAATGACATCACCATAGCCGTGCCGAGTTCAACGAGATGCCCCGCTTGACCGTAGCTTGCTCGGTCTGAGCGCAGCGACAGTGACAAGAAGATGACCCTTGACCTACATTTCAAGTCTTTTGCTTTTGGGAGACAGAGAGAGAACTGTTAAGGTTTAGAAGCACAATTTGACCTCAGGAACGTTCCTAAGGTCTCTGTGCAAGCCTAACCTTGACCGTGTGGCATTAACCCTTAACAGTTAAAAGAAGGTGTTTACATCAAACAGTTTACAATGACATCTCACCCCATAGGAACACATTGCCTGCACCCCTAAATTCAACCTGAAGCCTATGTGGGTTATGAATGTCTTATGAACCTGTCTTCAATGACAATCCATCAAGCCACTATGGCTTGAATCACCCTAAAAGTGTTTTGCCATACCCAACCAGCAGTTTGTGATATATAGTGCATTCAACCCTGTGTAAATCAGTCAGTTCTTAACGTATAGACTTAAAACTCAGGATTCTGTAAAAGCATACCCCGATCAGGATATGTATTTACTTATAGCTTCCTGTGCCAACCGGAATTGCCTTAAAATGGGGTCATAGGTGCTGTTTCGAAGGTTTAAAAAAGTCAGATCTTTCCAAAACTTTAAATGTGTGAATCGGTCAACCCTCATGAACTGTAAATCAGTAATTTCGCTAAACAGATGTCAAAGAAAAGCTCTCTCTCACACACACACACACACACACAGCAAGTACGGAGTGAAAAAGTATGGTGCTTAAAGACACACAGAGCCTTAAATGCTTTTAGGGGGGATCCAGACTTCCATACCCGCTCTGGGAGCGCTATACTACCGCCCCAAATCAATGGGTGCTGGCCTGAGTGATTTATGGAGGTTTTCAAAAAATATTCTGTTTTTTCTTCTGGAAAATATTTTATGTTTTTTCTTCTCGAGTCAATGGCCTGGGTGATTTATGGAGGTTTTAAAAAAAATATTCTAAGTCCAAACTTCTCATGCACCTGGTATTTTTTTGGGGTTACCAGGTGTCATTTTTCAAAACGGTTGAAATTGCTTTTAGGGGGCATCCAGAGTGTCACATGACCGGATGAGGTAACTATTCTTGTTCTTCTTGTAACTTTCCGGTAGGCTAGAAGCTTTCCGGTGTTTTGTTGCTCGACACAGGTCGACGCAGGTATTGCACTTGATTTATCGTTATCGTAACCGTAGGTGCAGCCAAGTGGAAATACGAAAGCTTTCTAGCTATTTCGCACTGACGGTAATTTGAACACAAGAACGTTTCTAGTGAAAAGGTGCTTACACTCAGAGCCATGTATTTACACTCAGCCACCCTAGCCTTATTACGGGTTAACGTTTTGGTAATTTTGGTTGGCCAACAAAATGTAAGACTACAATGACTGCATACGTTTCCCCAAATGTTATACGAAAAAAAAATGTTTTGTTATTGATGGACAATGGCAAGGCTGCCATTGTATTTTCAGTTACATTCTGGTCAATAAAAATGGTTTACACGTTTGTTTTTTAAGAAATACATGGAACTACAACCGAATAAAATACCATTAGCCATCATGCATTGCATGATTCATTCTATACTGAAGTCTGTTCAGAAAAATCGAAAACAGTACATATAGGCATAAAACCACAATGTTTTAATAGGGATTAAATAAAGACAATATATACAGTGGGGAGAACAAGTATTTGATACACTGCCGATTTTGCAGGTTTTCCTACTTACAAAGCATGTAGAGGTCTGTAATTTTTATCATAGGTACACTTCAACTATGAGAGACGGAATCTAAAACAAAAATCCAGAAAATCACATTGTATGATTTTTAAGTAATTAATTTGCATTTTATTGCATGACATAAGTATTTGATACATCAGAAAAGCAGAACTTAATATTTGGTACAGAAACCTTTGTTTGCAATTACAGAGATCATACGTTTCCTGTAGTTCTTGACTAGGTTTGCACACACTGCAGCAGGGATTTTGGCCCACTCCTCCCTACAGATCTTCTCCAGATCCTTCAGGTTTCGGGGCTGTCGCTGGGCAATACGGAGTTTCAGCTCCCTCCAAAGATTTTCTATTGGGTTCAGGTCTGGAGACTGGCTAGGCCACTCCAGGACCTTGAGATGCTTCTTACGGAGCCACTCCTTAGTTGCCATGGCTGTGTGCTTTGTGTCGTTGTCATGCTGGAAGACCCAGCCACGACCCATCTTCAATGCTCTTACTGAGGGAAGGAGGTTGTTGGCCAAGATCTCGCGATACATGGCCCCATCCATCCTCCCCTCAATACGGTGCAGTCGTCCTGTCCCCTTTGCAGAAAAGCATCCCCAAAGAATGATGTTTCCACCTCCATGCTTCACGGTTGGGATGGTGTTCTTGGGGTTGTACTCATACTTCTTCTTCCTCCAAACACGGCGAGTGGAGTTAGACCAAAAAGCTCTATTTTTGTCTCATCAGACCACATGACCTTCTCCCATTCCTCCTCTGGATCATCCAGATGGTCATTGGCAAACTTCAGACAGGCCTGGACATGCACTGGCTTAAGCAGGGGGACCTTGCGTGCGCTGCAGGATTTTAATCCATGACGGCGTAGTGTGTTACTAATGGTTTTCTTTGAGACTGTGGTCCCAGCTCTCTTCAGGTCATTGACCAGGTCCTGCCGTGTAGTTCTGGGCTGATCCCTCACCTTCCTCATGATCATTGATGCCCCACGAGGTGAAATCTTGCATGGAGCCCCAGACCGAGGGTGATTGACCGTCATCTTGAACTTCTTCCATTTTCTAATAATTGCGCCAACAGTTGTTTCCTTCTCACCAAGCTGCTTGCCTATTGTCCTGTAGCCCATCCCAGCCTTGTGCAGGTCTACAATTTTATCCCTGATGTCCTTACACAGCTCTCTGGTCTTGGCCATTGTGGAGAGGTTGGAATCTGTTTGATTGAGTGTGTGGACAGGTGTCTTTTATACAGGTAACGAGTTCAAACAGGTGCAGTTAATACAGGTAATGAGTGGAGAACAGGAGGGCTTCTTAAAGAAAAACTAACAGGTCTGTGAGAGCCGGAATTCTTACTGGTTGGTAGGTGATCAAATACTTATGTCATGCAATAAAATGCAAATTAATTATTTAAAAATCATACAATGTGATTTTCTGGATTTTTGTTTTAGATTCCGTCTCTCACAGTTGAAGTGTACCTATGATAAAAATTACAGACCTCTACATGCTTTGTAAGTAGGAAAACCTGCAAAATCGGCAGTGTATCAAATACTTGTTCTCCCCACTGTATATAACCTCTTATGGTTATATGGTAAAAAAAAAGACAAAATATCTATATATTCATAACGTAAAATTACTAAATACAGGCGATCGCGTCTATGGTTGTTGCAACGGCTTGTGTGTCGCCAACTGGTTAAATTCGTGTCTTTTCGCACTAATTAAGTAGCACAGAAATTTGTGTATTTTCGCACGAATTAAGTAGCACAGAAATTCGTGTATTTTCAAACGAATTGAACCACCCCAAAAATGCACAAAAACGCACGAAATCTGCTGAAATACATTTTGTACATATATGCGTGAATTGAATGTGAGGCTGGGCTGAAATAGCACACCCAACTACCTCATCCCCATATTGCTATTTATATTCCTGCTCTTTTGCACCCCAGAATCTCTACTTGCACATCATCATCTGCACATCTATCACTCCAGTGTTAATACTAAATTGTAATTATTTCGCCTCTATGGCCTATTTATTGCCTTACCTCCCTAATCTTATTTCCATTGATGTCAGTGGTTAGAGGGATAATAGAGCCCTGAGTACCAGGTCATTAGCGACCTGATAGTAGTTAGCAGTGCATAAAAGGAGATCAGCATGACACAAAGGTCACGTGGAATTTAACTGCGGTCATGACTCATGACTGCCGGTGTGGCGGTAATACGGTCACCGCAACAGTCCTAACCATGTTGGCTTAATGTACAATTTTTGGACCTTACTCCATTTGTGTCCTACATCTTAGTCAATGCGGGATGTTATCGATTTATTTAATTTGTCTCTGATAGGGTGGAGCTCCAGAAAATGAAGATTATACGGCCACCCCCTCTTATAGCACGCTATACCATGGTATTTCATAAAAGAGATAGCGGCAACGAAATTAATAAAGACCGGTGAGTCACTGTGGACACATCAATTTATAAATTGCTTGCTGTAATCATAAGCTATTATTCGTCATTTAATTCCTTTTATTCTGAAATTGTCCTCCTTCACAGGATGCTCTTGTTAGGACGGACACCTCAAGTCTGGAGAACGGATGGCCTTAACACCTGCTCCTACAGTACTCTCTCAGTTGAGAGGCCACCTCTGTACATTAATGTCACAGTGGACATTGGCAAACCACTGCACTGAGGCTTCAGAGCATCTGTCTTGATTTACTGCATTGAATACAGTAATGGTGCTCTGGTATGTCCATGCCTACATGTTATGTACCTGCCCTAACAAACAGTGGCAGTAGCTGGTAAGCAAAAGTTTTCACTGTAAACCATTCCAAGCAGGGCACTTAATATTGCCAGGTCCTAATAACGTAAAGTCTGGAAGCCCTTCAGTCAAAACTGGTGAGTAGTTTCTAGGGGTGAGAATAAAACCACAATTAAATTTTGCTCTGCGTTAGAGGTTTGTTGTGACTTGATTGTTTCAACAAGTATTTGCATTCTAATAGAGCATGTTGTCTTTTTTTTATTCTAAAGAATCCTGTATTTGGTCATTTCTTAATCTCTGGTTGTCAAATAAAAATGGGAACCAAGAATTGCTCTCAAATCACTCCTACATGAATTGATGAATGTAGAAGGTAAGATGGGGAAACAAGGGACAACATAGGACGCAAGGAACACGTTTTCATATATGAATCATTCTCACATTTGTGAAAGTATGCTACATGGAAATTAATTGTAGTTTTTATGCAATCTTGTTACAACAGCCAACAGCAATATCACAGTGTAGATGGCTTCATTTTCTAGACATCACAAGTTTTATATTTTGAATATGCTGCTACAAGATTTGTGAAGTAACTCAAAAACACTAATTTAGTCAAATGTCTAATATTGTAAAATACTTTGCTTCTGTTGCCTTAATTCATCCAGTTGTAAAAGTACCAGAGGTCCATTCCTGTTTTTATTTTTATTGCTGAGCTATACAGTTCCAGTCAAATATATTGCCACCCTTACATGATTCACTATTTATTTTCAAATAAGTTGAAATAAACCAAAACATGTGTTCTTCACATGTGTATTTGTAGGTTTTACAACTGCACAGACCCCCCCCCCCCCCCAAAAAAAACCAACTGAAATTTAGATTTTTCACATCGAAGTCAAATGTCCTGCAATAACTTATTCAATGTTCTAAATAATTTGGTTGGAGGCAAGTTCTCGTTTACTGTGTAATTTCTCACCTGTGGGAAGTTGCAGGTGCCTACATGGTAAAAATATCAATCCAACCAGTTAAACAAAAAAATCTGCTCCAATGGAAAATTACAAAGGTTCCCTCTACCCCCCCATCTAGGTCTATGTGGGCCATCTTGAGTTGAAGCAAGCTGTCCCATTTAGGCTGTTAAGAGCTACCTACTGCCTTTGACACTTTCACCGTTTTGCTCAAATGTATTCTTAGTCTATGCCTGTTTTAACAATGTTATTTATCATATCATATAAGACTATTGTGTTTTATATATTTTAATATGGTTTTGGTATGGCCTGCTCTTTCACATATATGCTTCTGTAAGTTATGCGTCATTCATATTTGCATGGTGTGAGGTTAGCTATATGAGTAGTACTGTAGCGTTCAACATTTGTTTCTTTCTGTGGTCCTACTTTATCTGATGATGTATAAATTATTGATGTTTAGAATATGTTTTGGGATGCCATAATGACTGATTAATTAAGAGTGCCTTGTTCGGTGAGACCTTTCTCTCTTGAATCTTTTCCTTTCAAAATAACATTTTTAGTTTTGTAGATTGTATTATAGGTGGGGAGAGACATGAATCAGATGGGACTTGTGAATTGAAGAGAAATAAATGATCTATTTCTATAAACAAAGTCATTTTAAAGTGTGTTTTTAGTTAGGGCTAGTCTTTGAATGTTTAGACAGTGGGTTGATGATACTGATTTGTAAAGTCCCTGTTCTTCACCCTCTACTATAAATGATGGACAAGATGGAATATAAAGTTTTTATCTATACAAAATAAAAATATAAATGCAACAATTTCAACAATTTTACTGAGTTAGTCCAAAATAAGGAAATTAGTCAATTGAAATAAATTCATTAATGCCTAATCTATGGATTTCATATGACTGGGCAGGGGCGCAGCCATGGGTGGGCTTGGGAGGGTATAGGCTAGAGGTTGACCGATTAATCGGAATGGCCGATTTCAAGTTTTCATAACAATCGGAAATCGGTATTTTTGGGCGCCGATTTGCCGCTTTTTTTAATTTAAAAAAAATAATCTTTATTTAACTAGGCAAGTCAGACACATTCTTATTTTCAATGACGGCCTAGGAACGACAGATTTTTAACCTTGTCAACTCGGGGGATCCAATCTTGCAACCTTACAGTTAACTAGTCCAATGCTCTAACACTGATTCCATTGCACTCCACGAGGAGCCTGCCTGTGCCGCGAATGCAGTAAGCTAAGGTAAATTGCTAGCTAGCATTAAACTTATCTTATAAAAAAACAATCAATCAATGACTGTCATTGCTCCAATATGTACTTAACCATAAACATCAATGCCTTTCTTAAAATCAATACACAAGTATATATTTTTAAACCTGCATATTTAGCTAAAAGAAATCCAGGTTAGCAGGCAATATTAACCAGGTGAAATTGTGTCATTTCTCTTGCGTTCATTGCACGCAGAATCAGGGTATATGCAACAGTTTGGGCCGCCTGGCTCTTTGCGAACTAATTTGCCAGAATTTTACGTAATTATGACAACATTGAAGGTTGTGCAATGTAAGAGGAATATTTAGACTCATGGATGCCACCCGTTAGATAAAATACGGAACGGAATAAAGGTTTTGTTTTCGAGGTGATAGTTTCCGGATTAGTCAAAGGTATATGGTTTAGAGAGAAATAGTCGACGCGTTATAATTCCTGTAATAACTTGCGGCTGAACTTGAAAGGGGTTCCTTCGTTATTTTACCGTTCATGTCTTCAATAGAGAATGTCTTGATCTACTTCAAATAAGGTCTGTGTTTCGTGCAGGCTTAAACCGCCTCGATGTTTTGATACCCGTGTAAATCTCACTAGGATAAGGTAACGTTTGTCAACATATTTTCATAAATCCACTCTACAAAAAAAATGATCTTCGCTTATATTTAGCCAATATTAATCAGAGTTACCTTGTCCTATGGATATCTACACAGTTATAAAATTGGCAAGGTGGTGTAAGCCTACACGAAACACAGACCTTATTTTAAGTGAATCTAAAAAATATCCTATGGAATAAATGAAGGAACCACTTTTCAGATTTTGCTAGGTGTCATGGGAATTATGACTCGCACTTTGGTCGTCAATTCTTACCATGCCCATTATTAAAATAGGATTTCCTGCATATAGAAATGACAGTTTTTGTTTTCAACATTCATCACAGGTAACTTAAACTCTATTTTTATTCAAACAGTTGAGAGTATTTGTCTCCTAAGCAGACTCTTCAGTATCATTGTCACTTCAAAGCTGTGTGTGTGTGTATTTATGTATTATATTAAGTTAAAATAAAAGTGTTCATTGTTCATTCAGTATTGTTGCAATTGTCATTATTACAAAAATGTGTGTGTGTGTATGATATATATATATAAACCTTTTAAAAAAAAAATTATATATAAATCGGCCGATTAATCGGTATCGGCTTTTTTGTCCTCCAATAATCGGTATCGGTATCAGCGTTGAAAAATCATAATCGGTCGACCTCTAGTATAGGCCCACTCACTTCTGAGCTAGGCCCAGCCAACTAGAATTCTCTGAAATGATGATGGAGTCTTATGGTAGAGAAATGAACATTAAATTATCTGGCAACAGCTCTGATGGACATTCCTGCAGTCAGCATGCCAATTGCACGCTCCCTCAATTTGAGACAACTGTGGCATTGTGTTGTTAGAGTGGCATTTTATTGTCCCCAGCACAAGGTGCACCTGTGTAATGATCACGCTGTTTAATCAGCTTCTTGATATGCCACACCTGTCAGGTGGATGGATTATGTTGCCGAAGGAGAAATGCTCACTAACAGGGATGTAAACAAATTTGTGCTCAAAATTTGAGAGAAATAAGCTTTTTGTGCATATAGAACATTTTTGGGCTCTTTTATTTCAGCTCATTAAACATGGGACCAACAATTTACATGTTACGTTTTATATTTTTGTTCAGTATAGTAGTTTTTGATTACAAGTTTGAAGGCTGTGCTCTGAAGGGAGCACTAGTTTCACCAGTCCAGTCTTGTGGAGGGAACCAAAGAGGGGAAGGAGTGTGATGTCCGAGCCTTTGTATGGGCAAAATGATGTCATCTCTTTTTCCTGTGGTGCAGAAAGAAAGCTTTGTTCAGTGGAGGCCAGGATGGCCAGGGCACCAAAGGCTAACTTTTGACATTTGAAACATTAAGCTTTGAGCCCAGCAAACAAGATATCACATGATATCATAGAATGTAGAGTTTGAAATGTACTTCGCACTACAGCAGACATAAAGAGCTTAAAATTATAATAAAACCACAGCAAAGCGTCCTACTGTACTATTAGCCAGCTGTCCTCGAAAAAATTAAATAAAATACTCAGGATATGTCGAAACTATTGACTCCCTACGTGGGTTGTTATCTCAATGGCTCAGCAAGCTTGGTCACTTGACTGGAAACTTTATTTTAAGCCAAAACAAATGTTCAATTAAATGACCCTTAATGGCTAAATACCTAGTGCTAAAGTTAGGGACCTGACAACATAACCTCACCTGGAAAAGCTATGGGCCCAAGTTATAGCTTACAACTATAAACACCCTTGTTTGACTCTACTTGACACTACCTAAGGAACAGCAAGGGCATGTGAATTCACTTGGTATTTGGTAGTGTACTTATTTCTTGTTTGAACAGGGAGGGCTACAAGACCATGCTGTTTCAACAGTTCTACAGATTGCCAAGAAACAATTTAAACCAAATCAAAGAAATGTATAGCTGTAGTCGGCCTATGTTAATTTAAAGTTATAGTTTTATTCACTCCAAATTTTGTCTGATGTTTTCAGACCTCAAAAGTGATATAATGTGTTAAGTTTATTCCACATCCGACGTCCATCAGTTGTGTAGATCCAGGTATATGCTTTAAAATGAAATGGAAAACCCTGAATGTCTTTCAAACCAACGCAGTAGCTATGTATCTAGGCCTACTGAGTTTTAGTACGGTTGTTTTTAAAGTATTGATTCATTCTGATCCGTTAAACATTAATTTGATATGAGGAAGTGTACTTCAAACACGTGGTTGGAGCTTCAGTCTGCTTTAGAGGGAAAAGGATTAAACTGCTAAGCAGTCAGTAACAAGAACCATGTGTCCTTTTTCCCAGTTTTCCCATCTGCGCCCTTAAAGCCCTCATTTCACTCTCCCCCCACTTCCCTCTTCCTTAAGAACCAGTCTGTTTTTGTTTTCCAAACAAGGCTCTCTGTACAGGAAATTGTGTACTTTGGAGGCATTCAGGAAGGCAAAGAGCAGATTTCCTGTTAGGACCATGGCAAAAAAAAAGTGTGGATAAAAGGGGTCAGTAATCTCTAAACCAGAGGAGAAAGACCAGTCAGCTATTCCCCTCCCCTGACTTCACTTCCCTCCCCTTCTCACAGACTTGACATTTCAAATCTCCATACCACGCCAGTGCCACAACTACCATGACCTTCGAAACATGGAAAACTGGAAGCAGAAGGATAAAGAAACAATATTCCTGCGCCTCACTGGGTACATTTCCTCATATACAGAGGAGCCAAAGAACAGGGAGATTGTGTGGACGAGAGGAAAAGAGGAGGAGAGTAAAAAGGCAGAGGGACACTGAGTAAAAAACCGACAGGAAACCAAATAATTCTGGTGCTGTTTTCTGCAAATCCTCCTGAGATAAATCACTTCAGAGGACTGCCATTCCCAATCCACATTTGACAATTATAACTGACAAAGGGTTTTCCCATACATTTTTGTAAGATTGATTGGAAATGTATAAAGCACTAAAACTCTGACAGAAAAGTGACGTCTGCTTCATTCTTCTCTCAAGGACTTTTCAGTCTCCCACACATTTAGTGTGGTTGGTCAAGATGTGAGCGGCTGAATCCTTTTTGGGAGGTTCGTGTGGTTTTTACTTCTGGGCTACATCTCACCCCTTTCCCAGGGTCTGTTGGATCAATGGTTGTGAATTTGAGGATTTGTTTGTTCTGAACTCCTGGACTACTAACTGGATCCAGATGAAGAATAAAGGAACCAAGCAGAGGTCCAAAAAGAAAGGAAGTGAAAATGCATTCGGCTGTGACTTGACAGAACATCTACAGAATTCAGGACAAGACGGTAAACTTGTTTCTTTCTATGTTTATTATGTTGCTTCCCTTTCCTGCTGCTTCCCTTTCCTGCTGCTTCCCTTTTCCAGCAGATTTCAGAAAATGTCATCATGCCCCATAATATTGACCTTATGAATTCTGAGTTACACAGAAACAGAGCCTAATTATTGGCCCATTATTCAACATGTACTAGAGTTATTGAGGCCATTGTCATATTTCATGTGTACAGATTTATTAGACATGTAGTATTAACCAAATAAACAACAAATAATCATAATAATAGTTATGCTAATTACAAAAATATTAACACAGTGTGATCGTTGAGAAAACACTTTCCCAAATCAACCTACATTGGGAAAAAGTTTTTTTTAGACTAAACAGGTAACAATTTAACAACTTAGTCTAGATTTAGTTTTTAATTTAGCTATTACAATGTTGATGACTGTTTGCGACAGGATGTGTAATGGTACAGTTGAATTGTCTATACATGTTCAGTATGGAATACCTCTATGGTTTTAGGAGAATTCCGAATTAGATTGAGACTTATACATTATACCCCATACATTTGGGAAAAATTATGTTAAACCTCTTTGCCTTGGATGATTTTGTAAACTTAATGTGAAATTGGTTAGGAAAGATCCATGCTGTTTTTAACAGTTGTATAGAAGAGGATGTCGTTTATTCAGGTATGTGGCACAGATGTATATTGCAATATGGACATCAATGTACATATGTTTTACATTCCATTAAGTCCTTTAGGCTCCCACAGAGTTTTAAATAGGGGATTTGTGAGTTAGGGTGTGGCTCATAGTCTTTTTGTCAACTTCCCCTGCCCACCAAGAGGCCTGTGTCTGGCTCTCTAACTGAGGATTCTGGGTGGGCAACACTGCTCATAGGGGGGAGTGTCAGCCAACAGATCATATATTAGACAACAATTGAGGATGGGTGTGTTTACCCAGATAGTATTTGAATGTAGGTAAAATTGTAATATGAAGTGAGGTAATGTGATGTGACTTAGAAACCTTTATTTTGAACAGATTTAACAGATGAACAGATGTAACAGATTTGATACAGTAGATCTTTGTTGCACAATACACATTTTGCTCTGCTACAGGGGAGAAGGTATAAATGACTGTATATGGTTAATATGATGATACTTTTAGTTGTTATTTGTCAAATGGCATATATAATTACGAGTGGCTTATAATAATATCTGCTTTTGTTGACATGGCACTTTGAGATATCAGTTGTTGTTGAGTTGGTATTGAGGTTGCTGAAATGTCACTAACTCTGTTTGACCCTAGACAGGGACGAGAAAGGATGTGTGTAATTAATTCATTTACACAGACAATTTACCTACGAGGATGTTATTTGATTTAACAATTGTCATCTAAAATAACAGCATCTTATTCAATGAGCCGTATTCTTGGATTCCTTTTGAATCCGCAAGGAGATTTTCAGGCAAGCAGGAGTTTTCTTTCTGAGAAAATACTCTGAACTCATGGTGACTCAAATCCCATTCAGACCAGCCACCATTTTGACCACAGGCATGTCACTGAGAGTGTCTGTTCAGATGTGTAGTCCCTAAGCAAGCCTCATGTGGGAGAACAGACTTTCATTCATACTGCCCAGGGGAACCTCTGACTAGTACATTTCAAAGCTCCAAAGATGGAATAAATTGTTTTAGTTTTGCTTAGCTAATGTTCAGCTGCATATAAATAATATCAAATCAAATCAAATTGTATTAGTCACATGCGCTGAATACAACAGGTGTAGATCTTACAGTGAAATGCTTACTTACGAGCCCCTAACCAACAATGCAGTTTTAAGAAATCATCATGTCTATGTGCTTACTGATTTATTGTTCAGGTTTAGTTGTGTTGCTCATGAGATATGTTAAGAGTCTGCAAATAAGGGAAACAATCTGTAAACTGTCATTCATCTATGCCACTGTTCCACTGTAAGTTGTTGAGTAGACCTACACTATATCGCTCTGCATTCTCTGGGGACACGAGAGATTGACCTCCATGCTTGTCATTGTGCGGCTAAAATGTGAAACGGTCCACTGTCACTGGGGCACTGGCGAGATGGTTCCTTATCCCCTTGTAAAGAGTTCTGGGAAGGGCCTCATCTAGTGTATCTGTGAAGTGGGGAATGCCTGGTTGCAAAGTGGGAAGGTCTATTTAACTTAAATTAGTTGAGCTATGAGTCTCAAGTGCTTTCCTTGAGGGATAGAGGAGCTTACAGGAACATTGTGCACGGTGTATTTCTCGTCTAAGGTTGTTGCATACATTGGTTTGCTGATTTCAGTCCAGAGTGGAACAACTTTGTAAAAAGAAGTGAGCTATATCATCTGGTTTTTCGATTAGCGTAGGTAGGAGGGACACTAACTGCTGTAGTCTACGCCATACCATGCCAAAGCGGAGCTATACATGTTTCAATTCCAGTTACAATGTATTATGAAGATGTTCTTTGTCTTTGATTTACAAGTATTCATTGGTGTGGAAAGCAACCCCTCATTCCTCTCGAATACAGCATCGTAGATAACATATTTTAAGAATAGAGACATCCCAGTAGGGAATAGAGTTTGGAAAGCAATAGAGAATTGGGTGGTAACATTTGAAAGGCCATTTCTATTAGAGGAAGTGTCACAAGTAATACCAGCTGCAAGGATTGGGTGTGTCAACCTTCCTCTGAAACAAACAAACCATTTTTAACTTCCTGTGAAATTCCACCTTCTTCACAATCAGCAACCCTATGGAATACAAAGCCAAGCTACAGCGTAAAGTATGTTAAGTATGATTTAAAATACTAAATAAGTACTAATACAATTTATACTAATGGAAATTGGTTTCTCCCAAAGTATACTCCTAACGCTTCTCTGTCCTTTTCTGCCATGGAAAAAAGGGTTGTCTCAAAGAATGAGCCAAAGATCCAGATTCTGACTCTGTTTATAGTAAATACAGCATTAAACTGACCCTGTCCAGTTCATAGAGGCCCTCTCTGTCCCTCCTCTTTCTGCCTTATGTCAGCAGTTGAAAATGGCATGCCAGCATTTTCCCAACTGCTAAAACCCAAGTTGCCACGTTTTCCATCCACCTCCCTAGACTGTAGACATGGCATTACGTTTTAAAATAATATAATGAAAGATATTCAGTTGAACATCATTTCTGCGAAAATGAGAATGTTGCCTCTTACAGAACACCAAAAGATACGTAACTTCGTATGTTATGATTTCTCTCATAAATAACAGCTTATTCACGTACCTTCTTTACAACATCCATGACAGTTTAATATGACCACCCTAAAATATGTTGACCTTCCCTCCTCAAAGTCTGTCTGTTGCCAGACTGAACCCTCAAAATGTTTTTATTTGGTTTGCCATGTGTGTGTGTCTTTTCATGTCGAACGGATGGTTGAAATAATATTTGTTTATCATTATTTTTTCAGTTCCCCAAGTTTTAAAGACGTGTGCAGAGTTTATTGAGAAACATGGCGTTGTGGATGGGATATACAGACTCTCAGGGGTCACCTCCAATA
The DNA here is from genome assembly GCF_045679555.1 of Salvelinus alpinus. NCBI lineage: Eukaryota > Metazoa > Chordata > Actinopteri > Salmoniformes > Salmonidae > Salvelinus > Salvelinus alpinus. The sequence continues at coordinate 9,628,664 of NC_092098.1, read as the reverse complement.
TCCAGCGACTCAGGTAACTATTTTAACCACATACTGTGCCTTCCAAAAGAATTTGGACAGGGAAGTCAACATTTCAGTTTGGGCTCTATGCTAAGCGTGTTTGTGTAGTACGTTTATCGATTTAGGCCATTATGAACGTATCATGTTGTACAACTTTAGTTTATTCAATATAAACCCTTAGCAGCCTACATTTCAATCTTACAAAACAACCTGCACATACTAGAGGGATTGTGGAAGCATCATTCGTCTACAGCTGTATCGATACCCATGTGTTTGTGTGCTTACTTACAGACAGGAATTTTGCACTGAGTTGTGCCCTGACCTCACAAAGGACATGTACCTCCAGGATATCCACTGTGTGGGCTCCTTATGCAAGCTGTACTTCAGGGAGCTACCCAATCCTCTACTCACTTATGAGCTTTACAAGAAATTCACTGTGAGTACTGTTCAAAGAGGCAGTGTTTTTAGCCTGGCGGGTAGGAGCGTGGGGCCAGTAACCGAAAGGTTGCTGGATCGAATCCCCGAGCTGACAAGGTAAAAATCTGTCGTTCTGCCACTGAGTAAGCAGTTAACCCACTGTTCCCTGGGCGATGACGTGGATGTCGATTAAGGCAGCCCTCCGCACCTCTGATTCAGAGGGGTTGGGTTAAATGCGGAAGACACATTTCAGTTGAATGCATTCAGTTGTACAACTGACTAGGCATTCCCCTTTCCTTTCTACCTATAAAAATCGAATCAAAATAAAATAAAATGTTATTGGTTACATGCGCCGAATACAACAGGTGTAGACTTTACAGTGAAATGCTTATTTAAGAGCCCATTTCCAACAGTGCAGAGTAAGACAAATATTTGCTAAAGAAAATAGTAACACAATAAAAACAAAAACGAGGCTATATACAAAGAATACCAGTACGAGTCAATGTGCAGTGGTACGAGGTAGTTGAGGTAATAGAGTATGTGCATGTGGCTAAGGGTAAAAGTGACTAGGCAATCAGGATACACAGTGCTGTGAAAAGGTATTTGCCCCCTTCCTGATATCTTATTTTTTTGCACATTTGTCACACTTAAATGTTTCAGATCTTCAAACAAATTTAAATATTAGACAAAGATAACCCAAGTAAACACAAAATGCAGTTAAGTGATGATTTTATTTATTAAGGGGAAAAAAGCTATCCGAACCTTCATGGCCCTATGTGGAAAAAGTAATTTCCCCCTAAACCTAATAACTGGTTGTGCCACCCTCAGCAGCAACAACTGCAATCAAGTGTTTGCGATAACTGGCAATGAGTCTTTTACATCGCTGTGGAGGAATTTTGGCCCACTCTTCTTTGCAGAATTGTTTTAATTCAGCCACATTGGAGGGTTTTCGAGCATGAACCTCCTTTTTAAGGTCACGCCACAGCATCTCAATCGGATTCAAGTCCGGACTTTGACTAGGCCACTCCAAAACCTTCATTTTGGTTTTTTTAAGCCGTTCAGAGGTGGACTTGCTGATGTGTTTTGGATCATTGTCCTGCTGCAGAACCCAAGTGCGCTTCAGCTTGAGGTCACGAACTGATGGCCGGACATTCTCCTTCAGGATTTTTTGGTAGATAGCAGAATTCATGGTTCCATCAATCACAGCAAGTCGTCCAGGTCCTAAAGCAGCCCCAGACCATCACACTACCACCACCATATTTGACTGTTGGTATGATGTTCTTTTTCTGAAATGCTGTGTTACTTTTACGCCAGATGTAAGGGGACGCCCACCTTCCAAAAAGTTTAACTTTTGTCTCGTCAGTCCACAGAATATTTTCCCAAAAGTCTTGAGGATCATCAAGATGTTTTTTTGCCAAAAGTGAGACGAGCCTTTATGTTGTTTTTGGTCAGCAGTGGTTTTCGCCTTGGACCTCTGCCATGGATGCCATTTTTGCCCAGTCTCTTTCTTATGGTTGAGTCATGAACACTGACCTTAACTGAGGCAAGTGAGGCCTGCATTTCTTTAGATGTTGTTGTGGGTTCTTTTGTGACCTTTTGGATGAGTCGTCGCTGCGCTCTTGGGGTCATTTTAGTAGGCCGGCCACTCCTGGGAAGGTTCACCACTGTTCCAAATTTTCTCCATTTGTGGATAATGGCTCTCACCGTGGTTCGCTGGAGTCCCAAAGCTTTAGAAATGGCTTTGTAACCCTTTCCAGACTGATAGATGTCAATTACTTTGTTTCTCATCTGTTCATGAATTTCTTTGGATCGCGGCATGATGTCTTGCTTTTTGAGATCTTTTGGCCTACTTCACTTTGTCAGACAGGTTCTATTTAAGTGATTTCTTGATTCAACAGGTCTGACAGTAATCAGGCCTGGGTGTGGCTAGTGAAATTGAACTCAGCTTTCAAAAAATGTGATTAACCACAGTAAATTCATGATTTAATAAGGGGGGGGGCAATTACTTTGTCACATAGGGCCATGAAGGTTCGGATAGCTTTTTCCATTAATAAATACAATTATCACTTAAAAACTGCATTTTGTGTTTACTTGGGTTATCTTTGTGTAATATTAAAATGTGTTTGATAATTTGAAACATTTAAATGTGACAAATGTGCAAAAAAATAAGAAATCAGGAAGGGGGCAAATACTTTTTCACAGCACTGTATAATGAACAGAGTAGCAGCAGCGTATGTGAAGTGTCAACGTGTGTCTATGTGTGAGTGTGTGTGTGGCGTCAATATGCATGTGTGTGTGTGTGTGTTTTGTGTGTGAGCATATGTAGTGTGCGTATCTGTGTGTTGGAGTGTCAGTGTAGTATGTGTGAGTGTGTGGGTAGAGTCTAGTGAGTGTGCATAGAGCCAGTGCAAGGGGTTCAGTACAATACATCTGTAATGTGTCCACTTTGGTCACAATAATCCCTGTTTGATTTACATGAGAGATTAGTCATTTAATACTCTGGCACATTCAGAGAAAGAATGATGTGCAACACTGATAATACTTGTCTTCGTCTTTTACTGTTTAGGAAGCCGTCTCAGTCCAGGAGGATCATGAAAGATTACAGCATATTCAGGATGTCATTAAAGAGCTACCACTCCCCCACTTTAGGTAAAACTCACTTCAGACTTTTGTTTCCCTTGTAAAGGACCTTCCCAACATTTATATTTGGTTTATAAGCTAAAAGGAAGTGTGTGTCCTCTCTTTTCAGGACTCTGGAATATCTTACCAAGCATTTGGCCCACCTGGCCACCTTAAGCCCCCAGACTAACATGCACAGCCGCAACCTGGCCTTGGTGTGGGCTCCAAATCTGTTGCGGTGAGCTCTACACATATTGTACACAAACCAATATCACCTTATCCAAGAACATACTACAACAGTTCTGTGATAACTACATTTGCTTTGAGTTATACCCTATCTGATGCATTATTCCATATGGTAACTCTCAACGAGCAACGGTAAAATCCCTCCTTGGTTGTGACTGAAAGCATTTCTACTTTCTCTCTTGGCTTCGTGTTTTGTAGCTCTAAAGATATTGAAGTTGCATCCTGCAATGGGGACATGGCTTTCCTGGAGGTGCGGGTACAGCAGTCAGTGGTTGAGTTCATTTTAAATCACACTGAGCAGATCTTCAACCATGCAGCTGCACCAATAAAACCTAAAGGTATGCATGTCACAATGTTTGAAAGTGTCCAATGTGTGCATTTAGACATTTCATGAATGTTGCCCTCTTGCTTGTGTAACAGTATAACTTTAGACCGTCCCCTCGCCCCGACCCGGGCGCGAACCAGGGACCCTCTGCACACATCAACAACTGACACCCACGAAGCGTCGTTACCCATCGCTCCACAAAAGCCGCGGCCCTTGCAGAGCAAGGGGCAACACTACTTCTAGGTTTCAGAGCAAGTGACGTAACTGATTGAAACGCTATTAGCGCGTACCCGCTAACTAGCTAGCCATTTCACATCCGTTACACTCACCCCCCTTTCAACCTCCTCCTTTTCCGCAGCAACCAGTGATCCGGGTCAACAGCATCAATGTAACAGTATAACTTTAAACCGTCCCCTCGCCCCGACACGGGCGCGAACCAGGGACCCTCTGCACACATCAACAACTGACATCCACGAAGCGTCGTTACCCATCGCTCCACAAAAGCCGCGGCCCTTGCAGAGCAAGGGGCAACACTACTTCTAGGTTTCAGAGCAAGTGACGTAACTGATTGAAACGCTATTAGCGCGTACCCGCTAACTAGCTAGCCATTTCACATCCGTTACACTTGTGTCATTTATATGGCCATTGGACAATGGATTGTATTTATTGTCATGCCAACAGTAAAAACCTACACAATGTATTATTATAGGACCCGGTTTGATGTGTGGGGAGAAGTATGCCACTTTGCCAATCAGTGGCCAGGGTGGGCCAATGAAGCTGATGAGCCTGGAAGAGGCCCAGGCCCGCTCCCTGAGCCCTAACCACCCAGCACGGAAAGAGCGTCAACGGGAGAACAGTCTACCTGACACCAGCACTGCCACGCTGTACCATACCGTCATAGACATATCGGATAGCAAGTAAGATGGATGAGGATTCAACTGACTGATTTATTTAGTTTACTTAACATGCTTAATACACAAATCCTCTGGGCTGTCAGGCACCTGGATACATTTGGCAGTGAAAACATAAATTTAAAAAAATACCTGATCAAACATAATGTAGTATACAATAACTCGTACACTGTGCAGTACAGTGCCTGGCAAATCAGTCTAGGTTGATCGTATGGTTTTAGCTACTGTACCCTTATTGTTACTGCATTGTTTTGCTGTACATACTGCTTTTACTCTTCAATAAACACACTGATTATCAACAAATACAAAACCAAACAGGCCATATTGTTCACAAATGTTTCTCCTTTTCTGTCAGAAGAAAGCTTTCTGGGAAATCCAAAACGTGGAAGTCCATCTTCAACTTGGGCAAGTCTGTGACAGACTCTAAGGGGAAACTGAGCCGGAATGGGAGCGTGTTCTTGAGAGCACAGAACATCACAGGTAAAAGCACTTTAACAATTTACTGCAGTAGGCTAAATCAGGGTCACACATAGTGATTCTTGGTGGTCTTAAACAAATCTACTTTGAAATAAAAGTATACACCTCATACAGATGGTTATGGGCTTTAAAAAATAAGACACCTGTACCATGTCAGATAGAGTTGAAATGTATTCGAATTTGAGTTTGCATCCCAATATTACACTTTATATACATCACAGAAGACTGAAATATAACAAAACTGTTTGACATAGAAACACCGGATTTTTTAGAATATTTATTAATTATGAAATTCTGAACAATATTAATAACATTCCACCCATGAGGCCAAAGAGGGCCCTTTTGGTCATTGATTGCAGGAAAGGGTTTTAACTGGTAAGGCTAAATGATTTGTCATGGAAAACATGGTAACATAGTAGGGGAGTGCGGGGTATGTTGAGCCATTTTTGTTACATTCAGCATCACTACGTCCATGTAAGTATAGTATTATTTCTAACAAAGAAGTCTACATATATCTCTGGATGTTGTGTATCCCTGTAAATAATCCAAATTATTTCAGACATAAGTTTTGAAAACACAGGTTGTCCAAAAAAAAGTTGTCTCTTGGCACAACTTACTCCGGGTACAGGGTAAGTTGAGCCGCCTTAGTGGGTGATGGTGTCCTGTGACAGTGTGTGATGGTGCGGGTTGGTCAAAGTTTAATTAACGGAATGGGGGTGTGGTATATTGTACGGCATATCTTAAATGTATGCCTACATTCAGATATAGATCTCTCTGTTAAATATCACTTACCCTTCCATTTCTTGACCAGTTGTCTTGGACAGGGATGTTATTTCGATGTGCCAATTCAAAGTTTATTTGTCACGTGCGCCGAATACAACAGGTGTAGGTAGACCTTACAGTGAAATGCTTACTTACAGGCTCTAACCAATAGTGAAAAAAAAGGTATTATGTGAACAATAGGCAAGTAAAGAAATAAAACACCAGTAAAAAGACAGGCTATATACAGTAGCGAGGCTATAAAAGTAGCGAGGCTACATACAGACACCGGTTAGTCAGGCTGATTGAGGTAGTATGTACATGTACTGTAGATATGGTTAAAGTGACTATGCATATATGATGAACAGAGAGTAGCAGTAGCGTAAAAGAAGGGTTGTCGGGTGGTGGGTGGCAGGACACAATGCAGATAGCCCGGTTAGCCAATGTGCGGGAGCACTGGTTGGTCGGCCCAATTGAGGTAGTATGTGCATGAATGTATAGTTAAAGTGACTATGCATATATGATAAACAGAGAGTAGCAGCAGCGTAAAATATAGGGGTTGGGGGGCACACAATGCAAATAGTCTGGGTAGCTATTTGATTACCTGTTCAGGAGTCTTATGGCTTGGGGGTAAAAACTGTTGAGAAGCCTTTTTGTCCTAGACTTGGCGCTCCAGTACCGCTTGCCATGCGTTAGTAGAGAGAAAAGTCTATGGCTGGGGTGGCTGGTGTCTTTGACAATTGTTAGGGCCTTCCTCTGACACCGCCTGGTGTAGAGGTCCTGGATGGCAGGCAGCTTAGCCCCAGTGATGTACTGGGCCGTACGCACTACCCTTTGTAGTGCCTTGCGGTCAGAGGCCGAGCAGTTGCCGTACCAGGCTGTGATGCAACCAGTCAGGATGCTCTCGATGTTGCAGCTGTAGAACCTTTTGAGGATCTTAGGACCCATGCCAAATCTTTTTAGTTTCCTGAGGGGGAATAGGCTTTGTCGTGCCCTCTTCACGACTGCTTTGGTGTGTTTGGACCATTCTAGTTTGTTGTTGATGTGGACACCAAGGAACTTGAAGCTCTCCACCTGCTCCACTACAGCCCCGTCGATGAGAATGGGGGCGTGCTCGGTCCTCCTTTTCCTGTAGCCCACAATCATCTCCTTAGTCTTGGTTACGTTGAGGGATAGGTTGTTATTCTGGCACCACCTGGCCAGGTCTCTGACCTCCTCCCTATAGGCTGTCTCGTCTTTGTCAGTGATCTGGCCTACCACTGTTGTGTCGCCTGCAAACTTAATGATGGTGTTGGAGTCGTGCCTGGCCATGCAGTCGTGGGTGAACAGGGAGAATAGGAGGGGACTGAGAACGCACCCTTGGGGAGCTCCAGTGTTGATGATCAGCGTGGCAGATGTGTTGTTACCTACCCTCACCACCTGGGGGCGACCCGTCAGGAAGTCCAAGATCCAGTTGCAGAGGGAGGTGTTTAGTCCCAGGATCCTTAGCTTAGTGATGAGCTTTGAGGGTACTATGGTGTTGAATGCTGAGCTGTAGTCAATGAATAGCAAGGCAAGTTCTCTGCATTTGTTAAGGCTACTAAGCCCATGAAACTGGTCGTCGAGATTCTTGATATGTTTAGCAAGCTCAGACTCCATGTCATCAGATAAGACCTTATGTTCCTCTGCTAGTCTATCATAGCCTCTCTTGCTTCTGCTCAAATGGACTTCTTCCCTTCTCCCACTTCCTTGGCTACTCTCTCAAGAACCTCAAGGGGGGCTAGACCTCTACTTGTTTTGCATTTGTATACACAGGGAATGATGATGTCTGCACTATCTTGAGTTCATATGCATGATGCGTTGCAAAAATACTATGCACATTATACATACAACAGACAAAATGTAATCATTTGTTTGGGGTATGGTGGCCATTGGCTCAGGATGCACTTTCATGCTAGGTTTAGGACCTCATATTGTAGCTATAGAGACCCAGCTGATGTACAAAACAATCTTATGACTATTTACTTTGGTTTAGATACAAGCACCATGAAACCTATAACCAATAAATGTAATAATCTTTGTGAAAATCAGTTTTTGGGACCTAACTTGCTTACCACTTTTTCCATGTGGTTTCTTCCTTCACAGACTCCATGAAATGATGACCTCTTCCTAAATATTTGGTCACATTGTGAATTTTGTGTATGGTTTCCGAGAAACAAGGGGTGGCTCAGCTAACCGTTTGGCTCACCTTACCCCACTCTCCCCTACACATTTTATTTCAATCTTATAGTGAATGATCAATGAAAATGACTATCACAGAAATGAACATTCTACTTGAAATAATTGATATTAACTGAACAGGGCTGTGCATATTTTTAGCAGGTGCTCAAAATGAAGGGGGGAAAATACTCATATTTCATATCTCGAAATTCATAACATAGCCTACTAACTGCCTCTGTAGCGATTTTTATTTATATATATTTTTTTGCATAGGCCTATTTATTTCTGCAAGAACACTCATCACAAATTGTAATCAAGCTAGTTACAGGGCCTCCTAAAGGCATGACTGACATCGGGAAAATAGGGTGTGCTATCATTTGATCATTGTTGATTGATGTAAATCTGCTTGTTAGCTAGCTCCATATTACATTTTTTACTGATTTTGATTTATCTTCAATGCTCTTAAATAATAACCTCATAATTTAATATTCAGAATATTTTAACTCATGATATACAGTTCAGGCTGGCTAGTGGCTTGTGTGGATATTTTAGTATATGGTGGTTAGCAAGAGTCCAAACTACCTGTGTTGCTGCTGCCCTGACACACATGTGTAACTCCCGACTGAGGAAGGGATGGAGTTGAGTCAGAGGGTCATAGATGTGTAACTCCCGACTGAGGAAGGGATGGAGTTGAGTCAGAGGGTCGTAGATGTGTAACTCCCGACTGAGGAAGGGATGGAGTTGTGTCAGAGGGTCGTAGATGTGTAACTCCCGACTGAGGAAGGGATGGAGTTGAGTCAGAGGGTCATAGATGTGTAACTCCCGACTGAGCAGGGGATGGAGTTGAGTCAGAGGGTCGTAGATGTGTAACTCCCGACTGAGGAAGGGATGGAGTTGGGTCAGAGGGTCGTAGATGTGTAACTCCCGACTGAGGAAGGGATGGAGTTGGGTCAGAGGGTCGTAGATGTGTAACTCCCGACTGAGGAAGGGATGGAGTTGAGTCAGAGGGTCGTAGATGTGTAACTCCCGACTGAGGAAGGGATGGAGTTGAGTCAGAGGGTCGTAGATGTGTAACTCCCGACTGAGGAAGGGATGGAGTTGTGTCAGAGGGTCGTAGATGTGTAACTCCCGACTGAGGAAGGGATGGAGTTGAGTCAGAGGGTCGTAGATGTGTAACTCCCGACTGAGGAAGGGATGGAGTTGGGTCAGAGGGTCGTAGATGTGTAACTCCCGACTGAGGAAGGGATGGAGTTGTGTCAGAGGGTCGTAGATGTGTAACTCCCGACTGAGGAGGGGATGGAGTTGTGTCAGAGGGTCGTAGATGTGTAACTCCCGACTGAGGAAGGGATGGAGTTGAGTCAGAGGGTCGTAGATGTGTAACTCCCGACTGAGGAAGGGATGGAGTTGTGTCAGAGGGTCGTAGATGTGTAACTCCCGACTGAGGAAGGGATGGAGTTGGGTCAGAGGGTCGTAGATGTGTAACTCCCGACTGAGGAAGGGATGGAGTTGAGTCAGAGGGTCGTAGATGTGTAACTCCCGACTGAGGAAGGGATGGAGTTGGGTCAGAGGGTCGTAGATGCAGCCGCTCTTCTCTACTGTGTCTTTCTGATGCGCATAGGCTATCAGCCAACCAGACCGACTGCTGATGACGATGTACATCAAGTGTTATGCTGCAGCCGCTGTGGCAGGACTGTTGACGGCTCATAATAATGGCTGTAACGTAACAAAATGTGGAAAAAGTCAAGAGGTCTGAATACTTTCCGAAGGCACTGTATCACTAGATTTGATTTACTACAAGATTAAGGGTATACTGTGCAACTTTCATAAGGTCTGGATGCCTTATATGGAATACTGTACGACAAAAGGAGTCTATATTGAAAACATGCCCATGTCAGGGGAGATACCTATTTAAGCAATCCCTAGTTGCTGGGCTGCTCAGTCCTGGCCCTGGGGGTCTGCCGTACTGTTGGTTGCCACTGTTGGTTGCCTTGGCCTAACATACCTGAAACCAATAATGAATGTTTCAATAAGATCCTAAAGCTGAGTGGGGTGTGTTGGGTTGTGGCGCTGTAGGGCCGTGGACCCCTAGGGGCAGGACCGGGTGATTCTGCCATGTTGTGTGCAAGTAAAAATAGCTTTACAGTACTTTTAGGCCTATGATACGAATTATATGGAGGGTGTACTTTTTTTCTCTGTGTTAATGTGTAGGTGTATGTGTGTTTTTATTAAACTTTTGTTTTCCCTTGAGACATAAAAAAATGATGGGAAAGAAGCTGTGTTGGGGAGAGAGTTAAGTTATTGACTAGACTGGTGGGGGGTCTGGTGTGCAGGCGGCTTGGCGCAGCTGGGCGGTCTGGATGAAATTTGATAGAGGTTGTCTTCACAAAGACAATCAAAAAGTATTTGTACTTTATTTGTAAGAGTTGTTCATTTGTTAGGCTTTTGGTTAAAGGTGCAACACAATATTGATTATTGAATTATCATTGACCTAGTTCAGTCTTATCAATCACTTAAACATATTTAATAATGATCTCTTACCAAGCTTGATGACTGGGGGCATTTTTGGTAACTTTTTGTTGTTCTAAATAGATGTCTAGAAGGTCCATGGGTCATATTAGATGTGTAGAAATGCAGGAAATGAGCTTTAGATGCCCAAAATAATGGAGGACCCCCAGACCCCCCGTGGGGTGGGTGATGCAAAATGGGTCAACTTTGAGCATCTCTATCTCCTAAATGCTTTGGCATTCAGGTCCAAAAAGTCACTCTCTGACCACTTCTTCCATGGGCAGACATGTATGGAAAGTTTTGTTTCAATCAAAAGGGATGCTGTCAAAAATGTATTCAATTCAAATGGATTTACCCCATGACTGCATTCTTGATTCACAGAAAAGGCAGCTATCCGACCAGCTAGAAGCATGGACTCTTTGTGCTCTCTGCCAACAGGTGGGGCTGAATGCACTACATTGCATACAAAAGACTTTTGTCATCGTGAAATCTACTCACAGCAGTTCTCCCCAATAAACAAATCCTCATTGTAGCATTTGCTTTGTAAATAAGGCTGAGAAGATGTATATCTAACAATTTGTTTCACATTTGATTTCCAACACACAGATGATGACAAGGCAGGAAATTTCAACTCAGCAGGCGAGGCCAACGGTTTCTTTGCACCAGGCATAAAATCCAGAACACTTGGATCTGACTCACTCTATGACCTCAGTGAACACCAGAGGTGGGAGTTTGAGATTAAGAAATCGAGCGAGGCCACAGGTGGCAGCAGCCCTAACATGAAGAGAAGGGGCTCTCCAAGTGTCTCACCACCCCAACAGAAGTCTCTACCTGAACAACTGAAGGTTTTCAAAGGCGATGACCTCAGCACCTGCCAGCCCACCTCTCCTAAAAACAGGAGGATGCTGTATTCTGGCTCCACCCACAGCAGCACATCCAGGCCCTCCTTCCCAGGAAGCCTCTTTCCTGAGTCCTCCCCCAGGCATCAGCGCAAGGCTCTCAACATATCAGAGCCCTTTGCTGTGTCCGTGCCCCTGAGGGTTTCTGCAGTCATCAGCTCCAACAGCACCCCCTGCAGGGCAACAGGGAAAGAGAGGCCTGCTGCAGCTGCCCTGAAACCCAGCAGAGAGACCTCCCAGTCAGAGCAGAGTGATAGCAGCGGCAGCTCAAGTTACAGAGAGCACCCCCTTGTAGAGAGCAGTGTGGGGAGTGAGAGCAGTATTTACAGTAACAGCAGCTCAACCCCTCTGGAAAAGGAGGCGAGACCAGCAGAGGAGAGGAGCAGAGAGGAGGCAGCTTCCAAAAGTGTGCCAGAAGGTAGGACATTTTCACCTGATAACATAGAAAAAAGCCTGTGACTGTGTGTGTGTGTGTGTGTGTGTGTGCATGCACTCAGATTGAAAACCTTCCTCATTATCCATGGTAACAGCATCTATTAATAAAATAATGACATATCTATTTATGTTATTAGTTTCAGGAAGTGAAGGAGAGGTGAAAGAGGTTCAAGGGAAGGTGGAAGTATCTGACCTGAGACAGTCCTCCACTCCCAACACAAGAGAGGAAGATAAAGAGAAACAGCAATCTCCTGGGAATCTGGACAGCCCGCCAGCACCACAGCTTGAGACAAAAGAACTGACACAACTGGTATGTTTAATCTCCAGTTTAGCTCTGTGCTTCATCACATATAATATACAAAGGATAACACAGTGACAATGGCTGTCGCTTTATTAGGGCGTTTGTGATTTATGTTTTGCAGGATATGGGATCTCTACCTATCAAGGAAGAACTGTGGTGTGAACTCCATCTTGAGCTGAAAATCACTGAGCCTGAGCTTGACATTATGGAAGAGGAGTTCATGCCTGTTGTTTGTTCCACCAAGAACACTCGTGAGGATGTTAAGGCAAAAAGAAGAACCAGTCTTCCAACTCACTCGTTGTTATATAAGGGACAGCCTTTGATGCCCACCAGGCCTGCATTGACTGATCAACGTGCTTCTACAGTAGCACATTCAGCAAGAAAGAACTCCTCAGACACACTATTTCCATTTGACAAAACATTACATTTCATGGTTGGCACAGATATGAAAAATACACCTCTACATGCTGCTGATTCAACAGATAAAACAGAAAACAAATCACACATTTCCCCAAAATCTAAGCTCACAGAAACAGATAAACCCATCAGCGTCAAGCCACGACTTGTGGTTCCTCACCTCGCAGAGCCAAGTTTACGTTCTACTCAACAAAGCCAGGTCATAAACCATTTGCAGCCAGGGGATGACATAACATACATAGGCACGTCTGTAGTAGAGAAAGGAAAAGAGCCATCGTGGAAAAGTAAAAGTCAAGATTGGGTCAAAGGGGTTTTCCATGACGATGGAAAGAATGCTTTGTCAGTTGTCATGGGAGGCATTGAGAGGCTTTCAATATGTTTGGAGGAAAGACCCCACACCTTGGGGCTAGCACGCCAAGATGATGAGGATGGATGTGGAGGACACTCCGAATCGGAGGACTTGGAGGAGGAACCTTGGGAGGAGGTCTTCAGCTCCACCAAACAGTGGGTAACCAGTCCTCTTCATTCACCCACATTTAAGGATTTGCTTGGAAAACTAGATGTGTCATCGTCTTGTTCTGCGGGAGAAGGTTTGAGCTCCAAAGATCTAAACGTTCCTCCTCGATCTAGAGAAGACAAACCAACAAATGGATCATGTCCCGTTAGGAGCATAGAAGTGTTCCCAGGAAATAGCTCTCTAGCATGCAGCGGCAAAACAGAGACCAAAATCACACATCCACTTCCGTTACCCGCCAAAACCACCATGGTCAGTGATGACGCAACGAGACCACACAGAGGGAACAGCTGCATAGCCAAGCAGAAAAACACCACCTCCTCCCAGAGATTTCACAGACAGACGTCTTATGAAGCATGTTATTCAGAAAAAACTGTGCAGGACAGTTTTTCCAAACACAGACCCTATTCACTCAATTTGGATTTAGGACTTCGATGTATCAGAGACATTTCCAATCAGCAAAACCTTGAGTCAGCTGAGTTATCCTCCATTCAGAGAGGGGCAGTGACCCCGTCTGGGACCAAATCCAACGGCCTGTCCCAGGAACTGGAGCTGTTCCTGAGCGATCGTCAGGCCCCTGTGCGCCGGAACTCCGCCCCCGTCAGTGTTTCGTCTGTCAGGACGGCCTTCATGATAAAGACTTGCCAGGCCAAAGCCGTGCCTGTCATCCCCCCAAAGGTGCAGTACAGCCACATACCTCATTCCACGAACAATGATGCAGGAAATGAAGCCGAGAAAGAACTCACAAAAACCAGGGGAGAGAAACTAGATACTGTACCTATTCTTCCATCTATCAGGGATCTAAAGGAGGAGTTGGAGAATAAGGAGCCAGCCCCCAAATCCCAAATAAGGCAGGCTATTGCAGAGAAATCTACAGAGACTAATAAAACCACACCTATTTCAGACCCACTGGTGCTGAGGAGGAAACGCTCCTCCAATGCAGAGGCCTTTGCTGACTGTCCAAGACCTGAACGGTCTACTGTTCTACAAAGACCATCCTTTAGGAACCGCCAGAGACCACAGAGCCTCATCTTGTTCAGTCCACCCTTCCCCATCATGGATTACCCACCGCTAGGGGATGATGGCAAGCTCCTCCTCCCGCCCATCAGAAGTCCAACTGAAACATCAGCACTCGATGTCTTTTCTAAAGAGATGGATGAGAATCTCAGGACCCCAGAGGGGGTGACCCTGCGGAACAAAATGACATTACCCAAGAGTGGACAGAGGCTGGAGACCTCGACCAGCTGCTTTTATCAGCCACAGAGGAGGTCCATGATATTTGACAATAGGAGCCACAGGCAGATTGAATGAGACACTGGACAGGTTAACCAGTTTCCTAACACTACTCTGGTTATCCTTCTGCTCATCCTCCATGTTCTTGGACTTATGTAAATAATTTTAGCAATATTGGGCCTATAATTCTACCTTTGGTATGAAACTATTCTGGGAAATGAACCGTTTATTTGTTTCCAATGCTCCTACAATCACCTCTCTGTCCTGCAGTAAAATAAGTATTCTCGACTAGTGGTGAAGATTTTAATCCAAATCATATGCAGTAATGATCGATTAATATTCAAATTATATTTTTTTAATTCAAATGTTAGACATGTTTGTAATATGCATATGAAGGATAGACAGCCAAAGAAAGGAAAATGTTACATCGACCCGTATTGCCATTGGTATTTGAGAAAATGTATTTTACTAGTTTGCATGTCATCATTGGTAATCACAAGATTGCCTTTTTGCCAAAGAGAGTTGTACCTTCAGTGATCGCTGCTTTGTTTTTATTTCTACCTTTCTTCTTACATAATTTGTGAACTGAATAACGACTCCATACAGTATGAACCCACTGACGCCCAGCTATTGTCGCTGTGATCAGCTTTTATCCTGACATAGTATCAGGGTAGTGTTTTTCCAACATTCTGAGTGATGAGAACAGGAGAAAGCAGCTACTTTAGTTGTAATTGTATTATAGACACTAATGGTATTTATTTATCCAATTATGAATCTATTGATAGTCATTAACACACTTGACCAATTCTTTGTTGTTTTTATTTGGCTTCAATTCTAGTAGCCAGACATTACTTCACCAATTCTATATTGTGTAATGTTACCAATACTTATACTGGTATGTGTTACCAGTGTTACCAGGAATTTATCAGAACTGACATAGTTGGTGTTCTCTTAATTGGACTGTAAAGTGACGTTTTGGTAAAGTTTTAGGATGAGGAGGATAGATGACAAAAATACCTAATGTAAAATGTCTGTTGTGATGAAAACAGGCTTTGAAGAGAAACGCTTGCGTTTTAAAGAAAAGGATAGTGAGAGAAATGTATGTGCTGACACTTGTATTTGTGTATGATACAAGTGCAGATTGCAAAAAGAGAGGACTCAAACGCTATGCTTTAAATGTTGCGAAGAGTTAAACGAATATCAGAACAGGGATGCTAGTTTTTTGCAGCTGTATTGACATAATACTACATGTGTGACCTGTACAATTCTGTATGGACCAAAATTGGATGTATTGTGTATAGCCACGGAAAGATATGAAAATTAAAAACACGTATAGGCCTAACATATTTTCTAGGGATTTGTTCATAGAATGATTTGTCGTAATGATTTATTTGGGGAAAAAAGCATGAACTGGCGTACACCCAGAGAAAATTATGTAGTTTAGAGGTGCTGACTAACTGCAAATAATCTGTAAGCTATAAAAAGTAAAGAGAGTCGCACACTGTATATATATATAAACTCCCAGTAATTTATTGGGTAAAACACCAATGTTTCGGCATCACTGTGACTTCTTTATTTTTATGTGTTACAGTTTATAATGATTTATTTTGACAACATAGTCAAAAGTTTGGACACAGCTACTCATTCCAGGGTATTTCTTTATTTTACTATTTTCTACATTGTAGAATAATAGTGAAGACATCAAAACTATAAATAACTCATATGGAATCATGTAGTAATAAAAAAAAGTGTTAAACAAATCAAAATACTTTTTTTGTATTTATTGGTTCTCTTAATTTTGATAACAGAGATGAAAATGTATTGAATTTAAGGTTATTTGCTGAACAAAAAAAGGTAAATATTTGTATTACTTCTTTACTGGTAGCTCTGCACTGAAGTTTATTTGAAGCATTCTTTGTCATCCTCAGAAGTCTGACTGAGTGTAGTGGAAAATTACTCCCAATATCACAAAGAACTGCAGAACTGCAGGAAAACAAAGATCTAATTCTCCATGTTGCTATTTTCAGCTTTTCTTCAGCACATTTAAGTGGCATTTTAAGTAATGCCATTTTACCTTATTTGGGCCTATTTGCTGAAATTAAACTAATTTTGATTAATGCATACATTGTCTCAATGCAAGAGCAGCTACAGTGCCTTCAGCAAGGATTTTGTGTTACATCCTGAATTAAAAATGGATGAAAAATATTATTTTATCACACATCTACACACAATACCCCATAATGACAACGTGAAAACATGTTTTTAGAAATGTTTGAAAATGTATTGAAAATGAAATACAGAAATATCTGATTTACATAAGTATTCACACCCCTGAGTCAAAACTTTGTAGAAGTATCTTTGGTGGCAATTACAGCTGTGAGTCTTTTTGGGTGTCTCTAAGAGCTTTGCACACCAGGATTGTACAACATTTGTCCATTACTCTTTTCAAAATTATTCAAGCTTTGTTAAATTGATAGTTGATCATTGCTAGACAACCATTTTCAGGTCTTGCCATAGATTATCAAGTCGATTTAAGTCAAAACTGTAACTAGGCCACTCAGGAACATTGTGTCGTCTTGGTAAACAACTCCAGTGTAGATTTTGCCTTGTGTTTTAGGTTATTGTCCTACTGAAAGGTGAATTTGTTTCCCAGTAGACTGAACCAGGTTTTACCTCTAGGATTTTCCTGTGCTTATAGCTGTATTTTGTTCATTTTTATCCTAAAAAACTCCCTAGTCCTTGTCGATGACAAGCATACCCATAACATGATGCAGCCACCACCATGCTTGAAAATATGAAGAGTGGTACTCAGTGATGTGTTGGATTTGCCCAAAACAACACTTTGTATTCAGGACAAAATGTTTTTTCAGTATTACTTAAGTGCTTTGTTGCAAACAGAATGCATGTTTTGGAATATTTTTATTCTGTACCGGCTTCCTTATTTTCAGTCTGTCATTTAGGTTAGTATTGTGGAGTAACTACAATGTTGTTGATCCATCCTCAGTTTTCTCCTATCACAGCCAATAAACTCTGTAACTGTTTTAAAGTCACCGTTGGGCTCATTGTGAAATTCCATAGCGGTTTCCTTCCTCTCCGACAACTGAGTTAGGAAGGACACCTTTATTTTTGTAGTGACTGGGTGTATTGATACACCATCCAAAGCCTAATTAATAACTTCACCATGCTCAAAGGGATATTCATCGTCTGCTTTAAAAAGAAAAAACTACACATCTGCCTATCGGTGCCCTTCTTTGCAAGACATTGAATAACCTCCCTGGTCTTTGTTGTTGAAATTCACGACTTGATTGAGGGACCTTACAGATAATTTGTATGGGGTAGTTATTAAAGAATCATGTTAACCACTATTATTGAACACGGGATGAGTCCATGCAACTTATTATTTGATTTGTTAAGCACATTTTTACTCCTGAACTTATTTAGGTTTTCCATAACAAAGGGTTGAATACTTATTGACTCAAGATCAAAGATCACTTACATTGCTGATCAAAGGACCAGCAATGTAATCATAACAACCCGAAAATAAAGATTACATTTTATATTAGAGCACTGTACCATTTCATGCAACAGAACCTCTCTAGTCACTTCCATAATGTTACCACACATCAGTCAGATCTAAACTGGAAAATAGTGCAAAAAATAAAGGTTCTTCAATGGTTCCGTGGTTCTTCAGTGTCCGTTGGGGTTCCTGGAATAACTATTCACCAATAAATCTTAGAAGTATTATAAAGGTTCTCTTGGAGTGACAAAAAGATTCTTGAAAAGCAGGTGAGCTGCGTACGCGACATCTTTGCGATCGAAAATGTACTATTTTCAAACAGTCTAAACAAAAAAATGACATCATATTCAAACATCTTTGCCAGAGGCAAGCAAGTCCACGTGCCAGTGTACCAACGATCTCGGTAAGTCACTTTCTATTTCTAACAATATTACTGATGTGTTTAATGAGCAATTAGATCTGTATTTTCACGGTAGCTTGACATTATCTATCACTCTAGCAATCCAAAGCTAGCTAGCTAGCATTGCAAGTATTTCGCTAGCTACTGCTAAAGGGGCGTCTTGCACCCCAAAAGTATAAAGAGGGCAGTAAGTACGTGAGGATGGCTGGGGGGTGGTTCTACTAAGCTAACATATGGAATTGTTTTTGTTTTACCATGGATCATTTAGCTATTTTATTTGGAATTGTAGGACCCCTTTAGGTATCATAAAATATATTTACAAATTATTTTATTAAATATTGAATTTGACATTTACTACTATAGCCAATAGAAACAGATTGAATAACACATTCATAAATGGCAAAAAAGACAGTCAAACAATTTATCATAAGGAATTGAAGTGTCTGTCTTATATCTAAGAAATATTGTAGTTTTTTTTGGATACATATTTAATGTTGGCACTTATTTTTGTTGGCACAAAACTATCTCCCTACTTTCATTCGTTTGTATGGGTTACCTTCAGATGAGTCCCGTGACACTCAGGGTCGTGGAAAAAATGGGCATGACACCTCTGCTAGTTAGCTAGGGAAACCTTTGGCTTTGCCCTTTTTTGCTGTCCTCCCATAGTCTTTTGTTTTTGGGGTTTGTGGGGCAAGAATGAGAAGTTGGTGAACACTTCTGTGTGGGAATGGACAAAATCATATTTGAAAAGGGCTGACCCCCATTTTGCAGGCCTCTACTTGGCTGATGGCTCCCATAGTGTCCTCCTGACAGCATTGTCTCTAGGCCAAGGATAATCAGCATCTGTGTTCTGCAGCCTGAAGTGGGACTCACACTTCACCCAGTCCTCTGACCCATACACTCCACGGTACTTAGACTGCAAGAGGAGCACTCTGGTTACTAAAACACTTCAGTTAATAGAGTTTATTCAGAAGTTTATACAGTTCTGACTACAGGGAGTGAGTACAGCTATGACCGGAAGTCGACCGTAGCAGGTTAGGATAATTTATGCTGCAGGTTAGGTTAATTAACATGGCAGGTTAGGAGATTTAGGTTAAGGTTAGGAAAAGAGTAAGTGTTAGCTTAAATGCTCTCCTTACCTGCTACGAAAAGCCACTTCCGTTAGTAACTGTACTCCCTCTAGTCACAACCGTTATACCTGGTTCTAACATACATCCTTTGTCCTGATCTTGTCCACATTCTGATTGTGCCCACATTTTCTGAAAAGTGTAGATGATTAAAGATGCATTGTGATCTGATTGTGATCAGATTTTCCTGACCACCTCCGGAGTTAATCAGGCATGCATTGTGTCTGGAATATAGACAGTGAAACCCTTTAAATCATAATTATCCCGCAATCTCAGTATGACTCCCTGATAAAATAGAGGTTCAATAAAAATGGACAGGTGGCACCATTGACTTATGGCATCAATATGTGTCTTCAAATAAATCAATCAATATTATTTTGACTGAATAGTTGTCAAATAATGCACATACAGGGAGGGACCAGGAAATCTGGTCACAATGTGGACACAGTGGATGGATATGAGACGTGTTTTAATACAGTGCCTTCAGAAAGTATTCACACCCCTCGGCTTTTTCCACATGTTGACGTGTTACAGCCAGAATTTAAAATGGATGAAATGTAGATTTTTTTGGTCACTGGCCTACACACAATACCATATAATGTCAAAGTGGAATTATGTTTGACATTTTTACAAATTAATTCAAAATGAAAAGCTTGTCTTGAGTCAATAAGTATTCAACCCCTTTGTTATTGGCAAGCCTAAATAATTTCAAACACAGATTTAACCTCAAGGACCAGGGAGGTTTTCCAATGCCTCGCAAAAGGCACCTATTGGTAGATGGGTAAAATAAAGCAGACATTAAATGTCCATTTGAGCATGGTGAAGTTACTAATTATACTTTGGATGGTGTTTCAATACACCCAGTCACTATAAATATACAGTTTCCAGAGAGGAAGGAAACCACTCAGGGATTTCACCATGAGGCCAACGGTGACTTTAAAACAGTTTCAGACATTGTAGTTACTCAGTGGAGATTTTAGCATGTAAATCTTGGTGTGGCAAACTAAAACACCTTTTTTATGCCAGCAAACCCACTACACTACACAACACAACACTAAACAATACATGAATTGCTCTATAACAGTGACAAATGGTGCCCACACACTGTTAGAGCCTACAGTACATAAAGCTGTCCCAAAAGCAGAGTCCCAACACCTTACCACTGCTACACCTGGCTATCAGCGGAGCCTTGTCTGGCAGTGAAACAGTTCATTCAGCCTCATTTATTGCCTTTAAAAAAAACTGCTGATATGGCTGACTTGCTTAAACAAATGTGGTTTCTACTGACAATTGAGATGTACAAACTATGCCATAAGTTTATTTGTGCACTTTTATTTATTTGTGCACTTTTGAAATGTACAGTGACAGAATTCAGAACATGGCCATTCTTACAGTGTTCTCACTGTACACCAAGTCAGAACCGTAGGATAAATAAATGGGGCATATAAGCAGACAATGAAAGCTCTTACAATATTCAATGAATACATTTCTCTAAAACAGGTTAAAGGCTACATGTGCACCACCAAGTCAGAACAGTAGGTGAAATTAGGATGGGAAAATAGACCAAATTATTAGGGTGAGACACATGGGCTACTAACATATTACTACACAACATACACTTAGTATTACTTTCTTAGCCACAGTATACATATCTCCCGGGCATATCATTTATGCAGCAGCATACAAGACATTTTTGGACTCACATTGTTGTGCTGTGCTCACTTGAACAGGAAGGTGGTGCGGCGCTCCTTCGTGGGCAAATTTCTCATCAAACTTTGTGATCAAAGTCTGGCATTCTCTGGATTTATGGTGCTTTCAAGACAACTGGGAACAAGGTCGAATCATGATGACGTTAGTGATCTTCAGGTCGGAGCTCTAGAAAGAGGTCTGAGTTCCCGACTTGCAATTCCGAGTTGGATGATCGTTCAAAATGTATTTTCCCAGTCGTATCTCGTTTTTTTTCTCTCGAGTTGTCAGTTGTCTTGAACTCACGGAAATCAGATTTCCAAGTTCTGAGTTTCCAGTTGTTTTGAGCATGGCAGAAGTCATGCTGGATTGACAACATGGCCAATGTTGAATATTTATCATTTTAAGCTTGGAAAAGAGACCCTTGGCAGGTCTTTGGCATCATTGAAACTGAAGACTTATTTATCAAATAACTCTCTGTAATTATTTTTACGCGATTAAACTAATTAATCATGTAACTGTAATTAACTAGGAAGTCGGGGCACCAAGGAAAATATTCAGATTACAAAGTTATAATTTTCCTAATATAACTTTCAGATATTTTAATATCTGATCACTTAGTCTTCTGGTTAATTAATTATTCTTTACCTCACGTTAGTCTCATTCCAAATGTCGTAAATTGTTGGTTATCTGCATGAACCCAGTCTTCACTATGAGTCATCCATATACCAATTTTCTTAAATCATTTATTTACTAAGTAATTAATCACAGAAATGCACACACAAACAAACAAAGTACACATGGTTACAAGGAAATGATAGGGGAATGTGCCCTAGTGGGCTAAACCGGCATGGCGGCTTGGTGGACAAAAGACTGAGGGGCGCGAAAGATAAAAGACACTACAAAGTTGATAATTATAACAATTGAAATGCTAATCCTTTGCACATGAACGGTCACTCATTCGGGAATAATTGCAATCAATATATATATTTACGCTCAGTGTGTCACGTGATCTCTGTTGGAATCGTCCTTCTTTCTGTTGGAACTTCATCCGTGGTTAGAATGGATACTTCAGAGTCCCATTCAGAAATGTTGTATTAGATAGATGTTTCGGCGGTTGTCGGTCTTCGCGTTCAATGATACCGAATTCCTAGCTGCAGACTAGTAATTAATATCAAAGACTTGTTCTTATTCTGTTGGTATCGATAGTCTAAGAGTTTAACCACGTGGGATGGTTAAAAGATTCAGCAATCTACTTAAACCTTATTTCCCTCTGTGATAGAGGTACTGGTCTGGTCTCAAACCTTGGCCCTCTCGTTATCGAGGTAAGCTGGTCTGAAGTGGGAAAACCCGGGTGGGGGTTTTATTTGGAAGAGCAGAAAGGGCCTGTCCCATGACGCCAGACCATAACTGTGCTCATGGGCGGTCCTCTGATTTAGTTAAACTCCAAAGGGAATTGGAGTTTCCTTCATTAAACAGTCTAAAATCACATTACATAATTTCACAAATAGTTTAATCTTTACTCATTCATTTTATACAACCATTAGATGTAAGCCTCATAACGGAGACTTTTGTATAAACATGGTTATGGTAATGTGGCTGTATTGTCTCTCATGAGTTTCGCAAAATTGTACCAAACGGACCAGTTCGTAGCTGGATTCTTCACCGATCTTTTATACCTTCTCCAGAACATGAATATTGTTCGGTTGTCAAGTTCTGTGAGGTGGAAGAAATTCATTTGTTCTCTCTATGAAAACTCACTCTCTCTCTATACTGTCTGGCCATTTAGGAAGATTCTCCTCTAGGAATTTACGACCTGAGGTCGCAGCAGCCTGGGTGTAGGAGAGACAGAGGGAGGGGGAATAGTGCTCGCTGTACCCAAAGAGGGCAACGTCATGACACCCTTAAACCCATACTTGAGACCACACACCGACTCCACTGAATAGCAGGCTAGTGATTGCTTTGCAATGCTTGCAGTTAGCCACTGATTCCTTCCAAAACACTCATTTTTGAATTTGCGATATCCAACTTGTTGTGTAATGTTTATGTCCAATGGCCGATGAGCACCGATATGTTTATCTATAATTTATCTTCATGTGACAAGGATCAAAAAGGATTTGCAAGTAGATTGTCGACTTGATTCATGATGATGACTGCTAGCTTGTTTGTTAAGATTTTGAAAGTATGATGTTGACATGATCAGTCCAATCAAGGCTGCTGCAGATATGTGATTTGACGTCATTTTATCTGTGGCCAATGACCTTGAGCCTTCTTGGATGGGCACTTCTAATGTAACTCTATGGTAGCACCCAAGGGGCTTGACTTTTCGAGCTCTACCCTTTTTGCTGGGCTCATTTGATGGTGACAAAAGTCTCCGTGTCCCTGTGATGTGATAAGGTTGGACCCAGGTGCAGAGAAGAGACCACACGAGAAATCAGTGGTTAAGGATAAACATAATACTTTACTGAGATACGGTAGCCGCAGGATCACAGTACACTTGAAAAAACAACAAACACTAAGTCTCGAAAACTCACTCAGGAAACGAACGCACATGGTATACAATTCAAGCTTCTGCAAAGGACCACAGAAAACACACCTCAAAACACAACAGGGACACAATCATGAAATAAGACACATCTGAGGCCTATAAAAGTCTCTAGGGCGGTCTCTGCCGCCCTCTGGTGCCACGAGGAACCATGACAGTCCCTATGAGTGACAGAACACTGAGCTAATCGCAACGCAACTAGAGAACATTACCAACCCCTACGCTCTATTTTCCGATGGCTTCCTCACCACCACAGAAAGCACTGAGCTAGACTGAAACACCTGGATTGTTTGTATGCAGCTTTATTAATAACTCAATGATTTTTTAAATATTTTTTTTACATTGTTTGCAAACTGATTGTGACATGCAAAACGGGCATCCCCCCTCAAAAACAATAAAAATATATGTATGTACACTACCGTTCAAAAGTTTGGGGTCACTTAGAAATGTCCTTGTTTTTGAAAGAAAAGCACATTTTTGGTCCATTAAAATAACATCAAATTGATCAGAAATACAGTGTTATTGTATATATATTGTTAATGTCATAAATGACTATTGTAGCTGGAAATGGCTGATTTTGAATGGAATATCTACATAGGCGTACAGAGGCCCATTATCAGCAACCATCCATCACACCTGATATCCAATGGCATGTTGTGTTAGCTAATCCAAGTTTATCATTTTAAAAGACTTATTGATCAATAGAAAACCCTTTTGCAATTATGTTAGCACAGCTGAACTGTTGTCCTGATTAAAGAAGCAATACAACTGGCCTTCTTTAGACTAGTTGAGTATCTGGAGCATCAGCATTTGTGGGTTCGATTACAGAATCAAAAGGCCCAGAAACAAAGTACTTTCTTCTGAAACTCGTCAGTCTATTGTTGTTCTGAGAAATGCGAAAATTGCCAACAAACTGAAGATCTCGTACAACGCTGTGTACTACTCCCTTCAGAGAACAGCACAAACGGGCTCTAACCAGAATAGAAAGAGGCGTGGGAGGCCACGGTGCACAACTGAGCAAGAGGACAAGTACATTAGAGTGTCTAGTTTGAGAAACAGACGCCTCACAAGTCCTCAACTGGCAGCTTCATTAAATAGTACCTGCAAACACCAGTCTCAACGTCAACAGTGAAGAGGCAACTCTGGGATGCTGGCCTTCTAGGCAGAGTTGCAAAGAAAAAGCCATATCTCAGACTGGCCAATAAAAAGACAAGATTAAGATGGACAAAATAACACAGACACTGGACAGAGGAAGATTAGAAGAAAGTGTTATGGACAGACGAATCTAAGTTTGAGGTGTTCGGGATCACAAAGAAGAAATTTCGTGAGACGCTGAAAAGATGATGGAGGAGTGCTTGACGCCATCTGTCAAGCATGGTGGAGGCAATGTAATGGTCTGGGGGTGCTTTGGTGGTGGTAAAGTGGGAGATTTGTACAGGGTAAAAGGGATCTTGAAGAAGGAAGGCTATCACTCCATTTTGCAACGCCATGCCATACCCCGTGGAAGGCGTTTAATTGGAGCCAATTTCCTCCTACGAGAGGACAATGACCCAGAGTACAGCTCCAAACTATGCAATAACTATTTAGGGAAGAAGCAGTCAGCTGGTATTGTGTCTATAATGGAGTGGCCAGCACAGTCACCAGATCTCAATTCTATTGAGCTGTTGTGGGAGCAGCTTGACCATATGGTATGTAAGAAGGGCCCATCAAGCCAATCCAATTTGTGGGAGGTGCTTCAGGAAGCATGGGGTGAAATCTCTTCAGATTACCTCAACAAATTGACAACTACAATGCCAAAGGTCTGCAAGGCTGTAATTGCTGCAAATGGAGGATTCATTGACGAATGCAAAGTTTGAAGGACACAATTATTATTTCAATAAAAAAAAAAAAAAATTAATCTTGTCAAGGTCTTGACTATATTTCCATTTCATCTTGCAACTCATTTCATGTATGTTTTCATGGAAAACAAGGACGTTTCTAAGTGACCCCAAACTTTTGAACGGTAGTGTATATATTTATTTATTTTGCTAGAAAGGTTCTGCTCCACCTGCCCTGAATGATGGTTCACCACTGTAGTTACTCCACAATACTAACCTAATTGACAGTCAAAAGAAGATATTTCAAAATATGCATCCTATTTGCAACAAGGCCCCAAAGTAATACTGCAAAAAATGTGGCTAAGAAATAAACTTTTGGTCCTGAATATAGTGTTATGTTTAGGGCAAATTCAATACAACACATTACTGAGTCATGTTATGGGTATGCTTGTAATCGTTAAGGACTGAGGAGTTTTTCAGTATAAAAAAGAAAAAGAATGGAGCTAACCGCAGGCAAAATCCTAGAGGAAAACCTGGTTCAGTCTGCTTTCCACCAAACACTGGGAGATGAATTCACCTTTCAGCAGGGCAATAACCTAAAACACAAGGCCAAATCTACACTGGAGTTGGTTACCAAGAAGACAGTGAATGTTCCTGAGTGGCCGAGTTACCGTTTTTACTTAAATCTGCTTCAAAATCTATGGCAAACTTAAAAATGGTTGTCTAGCAATGATCAACAACCAATTTTATAGAGCTTGAAGACTTTTCAAAAGAATAATGGGAAAATATTGTACCATCCAGCTCTTAGAGACTTACCCAGAAAAACTCACTGCTGTAATTGCTGCCAAATGTGACTCTAACATGTATTGACTCAGGGGTGTGAATACTTATTTAAATGAGATATTTCTGTATTTCATTTTCAATAAACAGGTTTTCACTTTGTCATTAAGGGGTATTGTGTGAGATATTTTTTAATCCGTTTTGAATTCAGGCTGTGTAATTGTCGGGTTCACCTTTGGGTCATGATAGGGGCTATACCAAATGTTTGATGTATTATAATAATTGACTATGCTTATGTTGTATTAATATAAGGGGAGGGGTTATAAGACCCCTCCCTCCTTACATTTATAGGGTCCTAGACTACAGATTAACTATATATATTCATTATAAAGGTTTAATATTATATAAAGAAACGGTCTGAGAAATGTGTGACTGTGAGACAGAATTC
This sequence comes from Salvelinus alpinus, assembly GCF_045679555.1. NCBI lineage: Eukaryota > Metazoa > Chordata > Actinopteri > Salmoniformes > Salmonidae > Salvelinus > Salvelinus alpinus. Next base: position 9,602,087 of record NC_092098.1, on the reverse strand, counting down.
TGCAGGGGAGTGTAAGAGATAAGAGACTAGTCAGACATTCCACTGTAAATCAACTTGGGGAGTGGACATTTACTGCTGAGCTTTTAGATAACACTGAACCTCTTGTTTATATAGCTGTGTAGGCATGGGCTTGTTCTCATGAGTAGAAGGTAATGACGTAGGCAGTGATATCACTAAGATATATGACTGTAGGCATAATAAAACACCTCGGACCCTTTTCTATTTTGCAGAACTTACTCGGAAACATGCATGCTATGTTCCTGTTGTCAACTTCTGTCTGCAATTGCATTAATAAAGGTTTTTGAATTATTTAATTAAAGATATTGTCTGAATGCTAATTTCACCAATGAGCCAATGATTGACAAGGAACAAGGAACGAACCCCAACATAATGAGGATGCAGGGAGTCAGGAAGCAGGTGCAGATGGTGAGTTTAATAACGAAAATGGAACGTTACAAAACAAGAGAAGTGTCTGGACATGAAAACAGAACCAATACTGCCTGACGACTGTCTTTTTCTTCTTCGATGAGGTTTAACGGCGGTTGGCATCCAATAAATGTTGCATTACCGCCACCTACTAGACTGGAGTACAACTCCATTATACTTTGCTTGAAAAAATTCATAAATAAACAAATAACATAAATAAACAAAAACAAATAACGTTCCATTTTCGTTATTATTAAACCTACCATCTAACACAACACACACAAAAATAAAAATAAATATATCTAATAATAAAAAAGAACACCAGCCTCTCTCGCACGGGACATTTCTGATCCCCAGCCCCATGGGCACCCCGACAATTAACACATACCACTACTTTCCCCTATGCTACACATTCCTTTGTCTCCTGCCCTTCTGAACACTTCTCACACCTAGGAGCCTCCTCCTACACACTGCTGCCACATGCCCATAAGCTTGACACCTGTAACAACGTAATGTATTCGGGTCAAAGGCTCGTACAGGATAACTTATATATCCTAACATCACTTTGTCGGGTAAAGAATCAACATTAAAACTCAAAAGAACAATGACTTTCCGTATCACCACTAACGCCGCCCTGTCTGCGTCGCACCAAACGACGAGCATCACAAACACCAGGAATCGTCCCTTCAGTTGGTCAACTTTTACTGCTACCCCAGTAATCACTCCTTTCAATGGCGCCCTTTTCTTGAGAGCAAAACAATTCACATGTCTTGCCCCCATTCGTTTAACGCAGAGTGCCTTCTCCCTCTGTCCAGCAGAAACACAAACAATTACCACAAGACCACTTCTGGTTACCCTCACCGATTCCACAGCACCCAACTCTGTTTTCACCCACCCTGAATCCACAAATGGATCAGACAAAAGGCAAGGGTCCACTTTTTCCAAAAACTTCACTCCTACTGTCACAGACTCATCTTTATCCTGACCGTCAGTGCAAGCCTTGGACGCCGAGAACTTCACCACACCTACCACCTCCGACAGTTTTTCTTAAACAAAACGTGGAGGAAAAAACTGGGGGGAAAAAATGTAATATTAGGCATATACAGTGCATTCAGAAAGTATTCAGATCCCTCACTTTTTCCACATTTTGCTACGTTAAAGCCTTATTTTAAAAATGATTAAATAATTTTTGTTCCTCATCAATCCACATACAATACCCCATAACGACAAAGTGAAAACAGGTTTTTTAGAAATTTGGGAAAATGTATTTAAAAGAAACCCAGAAATACCTTAGTTACATAAGTATTCAGACCCTTTGCTATGAGACTTGAAATTGAGCTCAGTTGCATCCTGTTTCCATTGATCATCCTTGAGATGTTTCTACATGTTTCTTGATTGGAGTCCACCTGTGGTAAATTCAATTGGACATGTTTTAGAAAGGCACACACCTGTCTATATAAGTTCCCACAGTTGACAGTGCACATCAGAGCAAAAACCAAGCCATGAGGTCGAAGGAATTGTCCGTAGAGCGCCGAGACAGGCTCAGATCTGGGGAAGGGTACCAAAAAATGTCTACAGCATTGAAAGTCCTGAAGAACACAGTGGCCTCCATCATTCTTAAATGGAAGAAGTTTGGAACCACCAATACTCTTCCGAGAGCTGGCTGCCTGGCCAAACTCAGCAATTGGGGGAAAAGGGCCTTGGTCAGGGAGGTGACCAAGAACCCGATGGTCATTCTGACAGTGCTCTAGAGTTCCTTCTAGACCAATAACCATCTCTTCCGCACTCCCCCATTCAGGCCTTTATGGTAGAGTGGCCAGGCGGAAGCCACTCCTCAGTTAAAGGAACATGACAGCCCACTTGGAGTTTCCCAAAAGGCACCTAAAGGACTCTCAGACCATGAGAAACAAGATTCTCTGGTCTGATGAAACTAAGACTGAACTCTTTGGCCTGAATGCCAAGTGTCACGTCTGGAGGAAACCTGGCACCATCCCTACGGTGAAGCATGGGGTTGGCAGCATCATTCTGTGGGGATGTTTTTCAGCAGCAAGGACTGGGAGACTAGTCAGGATCGAGGGAAAGATAAACGGAACAAAGTACAGAGAGATCCTTGATGAAAACCTGCTCCAGAGCGCTCAGGACCTAACACTGGGGCGAAGGTTCACCTTCTAACAGGACAATGACCCTAAGCACACAGCCAAGACAATGCAGTAGTGGCTTCGGGACAAATCTATGAATGTCCTTGAGTGGCCCAGCCAGAGCCTAGACTTGAACCAGATCAAACATCTCTGGAGAGACCTGAAAATATCATTGCAGCGATGCTACCCATCCAACATGACAGAGCTTGAGAAGATCTGCTGAGAAGAATGGGAGAAACTCCCCAAATACAGGTGTGCCAAGCTTGTAGCATCATACCCAAGAAGACTCAAGGCTGTAATCGGTGCCAAAGGTGCTTCAACAAAGTACTGAGTTAAGGGTCTGAACACTTACGTAAATGTTTTTAATAATAATAATTTACATTTTTTATTTTTAATACATTTTCTAAAAAACTGTTTTTGCTTTGTCATTATGCGGTATTGTGTGTAGATGGATGAGGGAAAAAAGCTATTTAATACATTTTAGAATAAGGCTGTAACGTAACAAAATGTGGAATAAGGAATAAGACCTCTTTCTCCCCTCTCTCTCCAGATGAAATCTCGCGTCTTGTGACGGCCGGCCGCCCAACAACCTGCCCGCTTGACCCTATCCCCTCCTCTCTTCTCCAGACCATTTCCGGAGACCTTCTCCCCTACCTCACCTCGCTCATCAACTCATCCTTGACCGCTGGCTACGTCCCTTCTGCCTTCAAGAGAGCGAGAGTTGCACCCCTTCTGAAAAAACCTACACTCGATCCCTCCGATGTCAACAACTACAGACCAGTATCCCTTCTTTCTTTTCTCTCCAAAACTCTTGAACGTGCCGTCCTTGGCCAGCTCTCCTGCTATCTCTCTCAGAATGACCTTCTTGATCCAAATCAGTCAGGTTTCAAGACTAGTCATTCAACTGAGACTGCTCTTCTCTGTGTCACGGAGGCGCTCCGCACTGCTAAAGCTAACTCTCTCTCCTCTGCTCTCATCCTTCTAGACCTATCGGCTGCCTTTGATACTGTGAACCATCAGATCCTCCTCTCCACCCTCTCCGAGTTGGGCATCTCCGGCGCGGCCCACGCTTGGATTGCGTCCTACCTGACAGGTCGCTCCTACCAGGTGGCGTGGCGAGAATCTGTCTCCGCACCACGTGCTCTCACCACTGGTGTCCACCAGGGCTCTGTTCTAGGCCCTCTCCTATTCTCGCTATACACCAAGTCACTTGGCTCTGTCATATCCTCACATGGTCTCTCCTATCATTGCTATGCAGACGACACACAATTAATCTTCTCCTTTCCCCCTTCTGATAACCAGGTGGCGAATCGCATCTCTGCATGTCTGGCAGACATATCAGTGTGGATGACGGATCACCACCTCAAGCTGAACCTCGGCAAGACGGAGCTGCTCTTCCTCCCGGGGAAGGACTGCCCGTTCCATGATCTTGCCATCACGCTTGACAACTCCATTGTGTCCTCCTCCCAGAGCGCTAGGAACCTTGGCGTGATCCTGGACAACACCCTGTCGTTCTCAACCAACATCAAGGCGGTGACCCGTTCCTGTAGGTTCATGCTCTACAACATTCGCAGAGTACGACCCTGCCTCACACAGGAAGCGGCGCAGGTCCTAATCCAGGCACTTGTCATCTCCCGTCTGGATTACTGCAACTCGCTGTTGGCTGGGCTCCCTGCCTGTGCGATTAAACCCCTACAACTCATCCAGAACGCCGCAGCCCGTCTGGTGTTCAACCTTCCCAAGTTCTCTCACGTCACCCCGCTCCTCCGCTCTCTCCACTGGCTTCCAGTTGAAGCTCGCATCCGCTACAAGACCATGGTGCTTGCCTACGGAGCTGTGAGGGGAACGGCACCTCCGTACCTTCAGGCTCTGATCAGGCCCTACACCCAAACAAGGGCACTGCGTTCATCCACCTCTGGCCTGCTCGCCTCCCTACCTCTGAGGAAGTACAGCTCCCGCTCAGCCCAGTCAAAACTGTTCGCTGCTCTGGCACCCCAATGGTGGAACAAACTCCCCCACGACGCCAGGTCAGCGGAATCAATCACCACCTTCCGGAGACACCTGAAACCCCACCTCTTTAAGGAATACCTAGGATAGGATAAAGTAATCCTTCTAACCCCCCCCCCCCCCCCTTAGAGTTAGATGCACTATTGTAAAGTGGTTGTTCCACTGGACATCATAAGGTGAATGCACCAACTTGTAAGTCGCTCTGGATAAGAGCGTCTGCTAAATGACTTAAATGTAAAAAAAATGTAAATGTAAATAAGTCAAGGGGTCTGAATTCTTTCCATATGCACTGTAGGTGTTAATACACACAGGATAAAAAAAGAGTGATGAAAGGACTCAAGAAGGTTCAGATTACCGTGACAGTATTGCGGCCTTGTTGCCCAAAAGCTAGGCGAAACATGCAATAGGCCTAGTTATTGTACCTGTATGGTCTCTAGGCCTTTATCTAAAAACATAAAGGAGTCTAACCTGTTCTAACATGAACTGAAGCGGCTCCTCTGGCCTGTCAAAAAACAGGTTTTTAATCATCTCCTGTAGAGAGATCACAAAAAAAGACTGCAAACACTGCATGCCCATGTTTCATGATCACCAACTTTTGTTTCACCTCAGAAGGTGCTTGTTTTTCTCACCTGAAAGATCTGAAGAAAGTTATGGCTTTCCATGTATTTTACAGAGCGCTCAGATGGGTTCATGTAGGATGGCACAGAACGGAAAGACAGATCAGCAGTATCGATTATAAGCACTTTGTTGTTCCTGCCATCTGAGCAGAGAAGTTATTAAATTTCCATTTTGCAATACTGCATATGACACTCCAAAAAGTGTATAGGTCTAGGAGTTACAGTGATGCAATTGGCACGAACAATGACCTCTGGGGAATGAAAGAGTAAAATGGTCTGGCAAATTGTCCATAACCTATTTTTCCTCTGGTGGTCGATATGCATTTGAAAGTGACAGGTTCTGGGAAGAAAGAAATAATGGGTATATAATTGTGTCTTCTCTCATTAGCCTACCGGTATATCAGCACACAGCTTTATGCACAGTAAAACCAAATACCTGAAATTGACACACGAGTGGTCGTTTTTCTATGCCACTGACTGATCTTTTGGCACAGTGGTAGCTGAACGTTAACTCACGCCAAAGAAATGAACCTCCCCTAATGTAGGTTAACAGTAATAGTCTCAGAGACACCGACAATAGTGTGCAACTGCAGCCCACAATTCGGGCGTTCCTGCATGTGGTCATTCCTGCATCTGCAGGAACCCCCCCCCCTCGAGCGTCCCATTGGTTCTTGCATGAACACCCCCCTCGAGCACCCCACCCACCCCAATCGAGCACGACATCTTCATGCTTGTGACATCTTCATGCTTGTGACGCTTTTGAATGTGGGTCAAAAGGGAATTAAAATATTATCTGAGTTTTTTCCGCCTCCTACCAGAGTCCTCCTTGCTAGCTATCAGGAGTGACACTGGTAGACCGTGACCTTCGCTCCTACCTGCCGAACACCTGCCCTCACCTTCGTTAACAGAACTGCAGGAAAACAGTGCCCGACAGGCGGGGGTGAAGGACACTGTCTACTGGTCACTCCCGCCTACCACTAGCACAGTAGGCGGAAGGTTGGGGTGACACCATGTGCTAGCTAACTAGCTTGTTTGCGACACCGTGTCATGTGCTAGCTTGCTAGTTAGCCTATCCTACCGCTAGCACAGCAGGTGGAAGGAGGGGGGAGCGTGTGCTAGCTTGCTATTGTGCATTAACCCCACCTACTGTACTGGTGCGCCACCGCCTCCCGCCTGTCCTAACTTAAAAAGTTACAAATAATAGTATAAAGAGCGGCTCCCAAATGCAGGAATGTCCACATGCAGGAACTCCCCGAATTGCACTCTTCGCGACACCGAGCAAGTATGGGTAGCTGCAGCCCAACATGGCGACCAGAGTAAGAGTGAGCGGGTGTATCGAAAGGAGTGGGTTTATGGAAAGCGAATCAGCTAATTGGGCAAATTTGTTGGCACTCCAGACTATTTTGCGTGGCGGATTGGACTGCACAAGTCGACATGAAGTGCTTCCTACTCTCTATCACGGTCCTGTCACCGGCGGTAACTAACGTGGCGATTTTTCTCGCACATGATTTTATTGTGTAGGACAGCAGCCTACACAAGAAATAACTAATATTGATAACCATCTAGATGTCACCTTGATGCATACAGTACCAGTCAAATGTTTGGACACACCTACACATTCCAGGGTTTTTCTGCAGAATAATAGTGAAGACATCAAAACTACCAAAAAGGTGTTAAACAAATCAAAATACAGTATATTTAATATTTTAGATTCTTCAAAGTAGCCACCCTTTGCCTTGATGACAGCTTTGCACACTCTTGGCATTCTCTCAACCCACTTCATGAGGAATGCTTTCCCACATATGCTGAGCACTTGTTGGCTGCTTTTCCTTCACTCTGCGGTCCAACTCATCCCAAACCATCTCAATTGGGTTGAGGTCGGGTGATTGTGGAAGCCAGGTCATCTGATGCAACACTCCATCACTCCTTGGTCAAATACCTCTTACACAGCCTAGAGGTGGGTTTTGGGTCATTGTCTTGTTGAAAAACATATGATAGTCCCACTAAGCAAAAACCAGATGAGATGGCGTATCGCTGCTGAATGCTGTGGTAGCCATGCTGGTTAAGTGTGCCTTGAGTTCTAAATAAATCACAGACAGTGTCACCAGCAAAGCACCATCACACCTCCTCCTCCATGCTTCATGGTGGGAACCATACATGCGGAGATCATCCGTTCACCTACTCTCACAAAGACACGGCGGTTGTAACCAAAAATCTCACATTTGGACTCATCAGACCATAGGACAGATTTCCACCGGTCTAATGTCCATTGTTTGTGTCCTTTGGCCCAGGCAAGTCTCTTCTTCTTATTGGTGTCCTTTTATTAGTGGTTTCTTTGCAGCAATTAGACCATGAAGGCCTGATTCACGCAGTCTCCTCTGAACAGTTGATGTTGAGATGTGTCTGTTACTTGAACTCTGTGAAGCATTTATTTGGGCTGCAATCTGAGGTGCAGTTAACTCTAATGAACTTATCCTCTGCAGCAGAGGTAACTCTGGATCTTCCTTTCCTGTGGCGGTCCTCATGAGAACCAGTTTCATCATAGAGCTTGATGGTTTTTGCGACTGCACTTGAAGAAACTTTCAAAGTTGTTACGGACTGACTGACCTTCATGTCTTAAAATAATGATGAACTGTCATTTCTCTTTGCTTATTTGAGCTGTTCTTTTTTAACAAGGCACACCTGTTAATTGAAATGCATTCCAGGTGACTACCTCATGAAGCTGGTTGAGAGAATGCCAAGAGTGTGCACAGCTGTCATCAAGGCAAAGGGTGGCTACTTTGAAGAATCTAAAATGTAAAATATATTTTGATTTGTTTAACACTTTTCTGGTTACTACATGATTCCATGTGTTATTTCATAGTTTTGATGTCCTCACTATTATTCTACAATGTAAAAATAAATAAAAAACCTTGAATGAGTAGGTGTGTCCAAACTTTTGACTGGTACTGTATATATAGTCTATTACTCAATTGGGAGGGCATGAACGGCAACAAGATTGGGACCCAGTGCCCTTCGCTCTGCTTGACAAGCACTACTGTTCGGCCCTTGGGAAGTAGCTAGCTAGTAGCCAATATCAGGGTGACAGCTGCACACGCATAGAACGCATTAAGTACAACCGCCATCAATACTTTTAATCAAAAATAAACAATTGCCAGTTTTATAACTTAAAATGAACAATTATTTGTGTAAACCAAACAGTGAAATACGACTCAGACTCATCCTCTGGCTTAAAAAAAGAAGTCCAAACTCTCACGGTAAGGTAGCTCAATGTATGGTAGTTGCATGGTAAGAAACTGAAGAAAAAAAACACTGATCAATCAAAACCATCAAACCTATAGCAGAGCACTTTTGACTTCACACACTTTTCCACACGCCCAATAATTTCCTTTCGACACACCCACTCGCCCATAATCCAGTTGCAATATTGGGATGCAGCATCCAAAGATTTGTATAACTAACCCAAGATACAACACAGCCTGTCGTTTCCAACGGGAACAAATGAGTCATAGTGGGCAGAACAAGCAAGAATAGAGAGAGGGGGGGGGGGGCAAGCACGAGCTAGCGAGATCCTATTGGCTAGTTATTTCATTGATTTGCGTATTTCCGTTAGGGAACGCCTACTCTGTGAAGTGCGCGTGTGCATTAACTCAATTCACCATTGCACTCCTGAACAACGCAATTTCTTAAAACTTTGGCAAAGGGTAAAATCTACAAAACTTAGTCCACTAGTGTTCGTATAAGATTGTAGTTTTGGGAACAGAAAACTGTATTGAGATCAAACGTTTACTCGATGAGAAAATGTGCATTAAGTCGGCCAAAATCCATTTCGCTCCATCTTCTCCCACTGCCGGCCACAGAGCTTCCTCTCATCACCATATTTGTTGGTGAGCGGAAAAGCCCAACCCGATGCTTCACACGTATACATCTCCTGAAATTTCTGGCTCATTGTTCTATCTGTGGCTACCCCTTCTCACGCCGCGGGTGTCCTCCCCTTAACCCGCAATAAAATTACATAAAACAATATCCGCCAGATGGCGCTCATAATCAACAAAAAGCAGATGTCTCACAAAATCCGGAAATCTACAATTCGGGATGAAAGTTTACCATGAGAAATGGCGATTGTTTGAGTACGTTGTAGTTATGAGATGTGTCTTGCTGGACTAAGCAACATAGGAAATACGCGTATTTAATGTTAATGAACTACGTTTGCTCAATGGTTATCGTCATGTTGTCTTTCTTAGTCTAATTTCATAGTAGGTTGAAGCACGCGTATTATTTATTATTTAGGCTATGAGTCACACCTAATTATCCTACAACAGAGCATTATGCATGAAACAGAACCTCCTGATAAGCATCATTCCAAGTGAGAACGTGATAGCCTACTTCGGGTTCTGCAGATATGTTCGACATCTCATGGTGTTGCCGGCAACGAATAGCCCATGATGTTTAGAATATACAATAAACATTAACTTCAGCTTTAATTAAGGCTGATTATTTAAGTCTAGACATCAGACAAGCGCGCTCGCGCACACAAACACACACACCTGTCACTGTCTAGACAGGGAGGGGGAATGAAGGCCGGAGGGGGGTGTGGGGACTTGCACGATCCACTATTGCTTTATTTCATGCCAGTCAGAACATATATGTGAACGCATTGGAGAACAAAACAATTTAATATTGCATTACTCAATCTGATTGGCCAGCTAAACCGTCAGCATTTTTTTTTTAAAATCTTGGCTTGAGGTCAGCTAGGGACATTAAAAAATAAATAAATGAGAAAATAGAAATGCGTAGAAAGTCAAAGACACGGCAGCCAATCTAGCTTGTTGGTACTAAAAATGATAGGCAGCTACGTCATCCAATATGAAGCTGCAAACCAATCGGTAGCAGTTACTGACAACGACTTTGTCCAATGCAAAGTACAGACACATGATAGACATAATTCTTCAATTGACTGCCCTTTTGATCAATGGAATATTGAAACTAGAGTTATTCTCTTTACATTATAAACCAAGCGTCATGATTCCAATATAGGCCTATATAATTATATATATATATTTTTAAAATTAAAAGCGTGTAAGACGAAATTAACCCTCGGTGACCTGAATTAAAATTATTTCCTTAAATAACATTCTGCGAAGACGTACATTCTTGCATGGATGAACATTTCAAGACACAGAGAGTGGAATTTCATTAAAACTACGGCCTTCGGTTGTTCATATTGGATCAAACAACCCTGTCTGGGTAAGAGGAACATTTACTATTTCGGAGCCACAATGCCATGGAGACAGTTTCACCGGCCCACTGCACTCCGTAGAGAGGGTGTACGGCTCAATGATTGGGGCTAAACCACGCTGACCGATTTATGTTCCAACCTACATCGCTCAAGAGAGGCTCTGTTCCAATCGTAAGTGAAAAGGCGTGCCTGTCCAAAATATTCAACGTATAGTTAAAAAATGGGAGGGCACACTTGAACTCGTTGAAGTCCTTTATGAAGGTAGGCTGCAGCGTGTGTTTATTGATGAGATGAAAGAAGATGGAAGTGAGAAATGAAATAAAGTAAGGGAAAATATTAAACAATTCGAAGCCTTGCCGGGGAAAAACCGGGGAAGCTGTGAATCGCTGTCGCCATTGGAGAACAAGCTTAGGACAGCAGGTAAGAAATAGGAAAAGTGAGGGAAGGGTCTGGTGTTAAAACTGTCTCTGTTAGGCTATTTATAAGAATATATTACAGTTATTCCCTATATATGATATATACTAAACTTAATAGTAAGTGAAGCTTAAAACATACAGACAATTGTACGCTTAGTTCCATTGCCTCCATTTCTGGATTTCCCAACCAGATTAACGCAGAATCAGTAAACTTTTTTTCCTTACAGCATTCCAGAGCCTAATTGAATTAGAACGTAAATGCAGAATGATATATGATATTGTGGGGTCTATTGATTACAGATAGTATGGATTTACAATAGTCAGTTTACGTTACACCCGACAAAAAAGACGCTCTGCTCACTTTCATGACGTCCTAGGTTGCCCATCTGTCATTATTCTCAACATCAATGCTTATTTCCTTAGTTTTACTCCTTCCTATTCTGGACAGAGAAATTAATTGTGTTGACTGTTCTACTTCGGACTGTCACGTTATTATGAATGGGGCTCCATGTATAACACAAATTAGACAACATAAGAATAATTTACATGAAACATCTGGAGTTTAGTGCATGCGGTGTGGTGCGTAAAGCGGAATAAACAGATATATAAGGGTCAATAATTTGGGAATGAGAAGGAGCAGGCATACAATTTAAAACCACTATGTTGTATCTCCGTCTGTTGGCGGTTTTCTCGGACTAGTCCAAATGTGTCCAACCCCCTACCAAGTCAACACTTGTTGGAACGAACAATGGGCGAAATATAAGTAAAATTGCAATAAAGCCCTCAAATATTTTAGTTTGGCACATGCTGTACCTACATTTAAATTAGGATGCAAGGTGTCAGACGTTTGTCAAATTAAATTATACATTAACATCTGCCTGACACAGAAAGGTAGCCTACATATTCAGTCAATATCCCAGGCGAAAAGTATGAAAGACACTGCGGATTTAGTTTCACGGATAGAATAAAAACTGTCCATCTGCTCTGGATTTTGGTGCCATGTTTTACAAAATGAATGCCCTCTTTTATTGTCACGATCTTTGTTGCGCAATTCCATCTATATTAACGTACATGACCGTATAGGAAATTAGAAGAGAGACCGTTTAAAAAAATATTGTAATATAGAAATATGATATCATTAGGCATAGGCCTATAGTCCTATGGGAGACAGTCCGGTTCGTTTGATAAATGACGGCACAGGGGTGCTTGAAGCAGTGAATTGGCTCACCAAGATGTTGGTTTCTCCAACTTCAAACAGTTTCATTAGTTTTAACAATTTTATTGACGGTTGATTTGACAGTTGATCAGTGGGGCAAAACGTCCTATCCATCTCTCAAAGTTGCTGAGACTATTGCCTCTGCACCGCATGTTGGATGTCAGCACCAGACTTGGTCAACAAGGTTAGGAGTAGCCACAGCCTATATAGTCTATTAGAATGAAACATTGTTACAAATGTTGCAGGTTGAATAGATTTATGGGTGAAATCAGTCAGAGATGGTTCACAATGTCCTTTTCGGATAATGACATTTTTAAATATAACTGTTTCGGTGTGGCTTGTTTCCCATTCACCCCCTTATAACAGTCTTCTAATGGTCATAGACTACTGTTGAGGCTTATCTGCCCTATATAGAATAGGCTTACTATATATAGCTGGCATATACCGGTAACTCCACAACAGAAACTTTGCTTGGCACTCTGACTTGTAATGGATAACCAGCCACACGTTTTTAAACACATGTGCGTGCACTGGCTGCTGCTGACATGAGTGTGTGGAGTTGTGCGTCTTATATCCTAAATGATCATGTGAATCATAGGCTGTAGACATAATGAAGAATAGTGTTGAACTGTAGGACAGCAAACACGCATTGAAGAATCCATACTTGCCTGTTGACAAGTAGCCTACGTTTACTGATCAGTACACATCTTGAGCTAAGATCAAACTCATAACTGAAATGTACATTATAAAGTTTACAGCCTACAAGTATGTTCCCTCCAATTTTTGATATCCATTTCCCTTTTGGTGATGAGATTGAGATATGCAGTTTTATGTTAAGTATTCTGGTTTGATATGGAGAGTTTTTATTTAACACATCCACCATTGTAGTGATTGAGGCTGTATGCAGAGTGGGCCTATGCTATGATGGATGAAATTATAATTATTGTAATGAGTGCAGTATCACACATGAAGTATTGCAATTCAAGCCTGTTGGTTGGACATTTAGGCCTACTCTTTAGAGAGATTTTGGCATCCAACAGCCTTTACTGCTCTTCGGTTTCAGTTCAATTCAATTTTCTTACAGAGTTCATTAATTCAACCACACCACATAGTAAACAGGCCCAGTTGTCCATAATTGTCACATTTTCATTGTAATCCCAATAACAGTGTAACTACATGCACATCGTTACATAGAACTTACAACTATTACAACACATTTTCAGGTTGTGAAGAAAAACCTCACTGGTTATTCAGGCTACAATTCAGAGGTGCTAGCAGAGTTGAAGGAGTTTGTTTGTTAACTATGTCTTACAATAACTCTTCATATGAGCAATCACAAAACAAATATTTTAAATGCAAAATGTCAAGTTTCGATTCATGATAATTGATTCAGTACTTTGTCCATAGCGATACGTCTGGATTGGCTCACGAAGACACTGCCAGGACATCAAATGTGATCTGTGATGTCATTGCAAGGTGGGGAGGTTTTTGGAGGTGTCCAGTTTAAATTGAAAGGTAAGCCATGTGCCTATTTATGCTCACAGAACAAAAGTTTGATGAAAATGTAATGGTATACCCTTCGGCTCTCAAGGGATTGCTTTGTGTGGCTAATTCCATAATCATGCAATGGGTACCACATCTTGATTAGATATACATTTTTTAAAGAATTGTAACTATTACAAAGCCAGAGGAAGAAGTTGTATTTGCCGTTTTAATATTGCTTCCTGTCCTCTTTTGCTCAAGCACATAGTAGAATGGTTTCAGCCTCTCAGTTTTTGTAGTTCCAGCTTCCAACCAACTTAGGCCTGCTGTTCAATCAAAGCTGCCCCCTGTGCAAATACTGTAGTATGTTCTACAGTGTTAGCAAGCCCAGCTGTCAGCTCTCTGGCAAATGGTCACTAAAATATTGACATATTGAGACATTTGTAAATGCATCCTCTCCACAGAATGCTGGGGCCTCCCGTTCTCTTCAACACAGCAAGCTTTTAAACTGAAGACGTAGAAAACTGTAAATTAGCTAAGCAACAGCTGTGTTGTTCTCATTTGCTGAATAAATCAGTAAGTGGCAAACTAATGCTCCCCGGCACATTATGTAATGATATTTTAGTATTAGGCTATACTCAGAAACATATATTGGTGTGGTATCTAGGGCACAGATTACAATATTGTGCATTTTTTGAAAGCCCATTATAGGCTTTTCAGGAGCATGCTGTAAGATGTCCTGCTGCTAATAGCTCCTTTTAGCCCTGAAACATATCCTGAAAATGTGATGAAGAGTTCACATTACCATGTCATGTCTTCTAGTCTACTTTATACTTATTTCCGTTTTAAAGCCTTTTTGTATATGAACGGGGGGGGGGGGGGGGGGGGCAAGCATAAGATATTCAGTAGTAATTGTCTGAGCATATATGTAACATGTTTTAAGCTTAATAGTGCTATTGTGCCCAAATTGTGTGACAGATTTCTCTTACAGCTTTGAAAGGGATACTTCGGGATTTTGTCAATGAGGCTCTTTATCTACTTCCCCGGAGTCAGATGAACTCATTGATACAATTTGTATGGCTCTGTGTCCAGTATTAAGGAAGTTAGAGCTAGCAGATACCCATAGACGTCCAGTCATTGTGCTAACGCTAGTTAGCATTGGTTCGCTAAACAACTCTAGCTTCCTTCATACTGGACACAGAGACATAAAAATGGTATCCACGAGTTCATCATTGCCAAAATCTCAAAGTGTCCATTTAAGGCCGAGCCTACATGCAGAAATGTGGCCACACTGCTACGTATGAGTTTGTGGATTATTTATATGAGTTGTAATTATTTGGAAATTCATAGTTTAGTATTTGCTGTTTAACATACTTCAACCTTACTTTGCGTATTGTAGCGACCTAGGCATTAGAAACCATTCATCGACTACTGCCAAGGACATATGCCTAGTAGGCCAAGGAAGTATTGAGGCCATGGAAAGAAAGTTGAGGAGGGGTAGAGTGCAGTGCGCCTTCCATTGCTAAGTGTACTACAATCACTGCTAAGAGGTGGGTTCTCTTTTAATTATTCGTTTTGACATCTCATTCGTGGGATTCACCAGAATTTCCTAAGTAAATCAAAGAACCAATCATACATGTCTGTCGGAGACAGACAGGTCGAGTGGCGAATGAAGGAGCCCCTCCCCTGATATTAAAGAGCCACTCGCCTGACCTCTGATCATTCTCACCTATCTTCCTCACAGAAGACTTCTACTTAGTTTTCTTCAGCACAACTTGATCTGTTTTCCTGCTTAACTGTTCACCGGTGTGGAGTCAAGGTTGCACCAACAAGCACAGGGTTATCAGATCTCATATTTTGTCCTGGGTGACTTTCCTGGAAGGATACTTTCTACTTTGGGTAAGAATTAGCTTCACCGCTTTTCTTCCTTCATCTCCTGTTCTAGCTAGTGTCACACGGCTAGCTACGGAGTCTTGACTAGCTTAGCTGCAAGGCATAGCTAACCTGACTATCGCACCACAAGGCTAGCTATCCTACCGACTAGGTTTTATACCTGCAATGGTAGAATTACTAGTTCGGTCTCTTGTTTAGTTTAACCCACTACCGGCTGTGACTAGATCGACCGTCCTGCTTATCAGTCGAGAGCCATGCTTTTGTTCGTCGCAAGATGAACATAGCGCTAGCTTCCTTTGGCTAACTTTGTGCTAATTAGCTAGGCTACTAGCCCACTTGGTGAACACTAGCTATGTTCACGTTGTTTTATAATTAGCTTCTCCGACCAGCACTGTGTTAACTAGCTAGGCTACTAGCCCACACCTGTATTTGGGGAGTTTCTCCCATTATTTTCTGCTGATCCTTACAAGCTCTGTCAGGTTGGATGGGAAGCATCGCTGCACAGCTATTTTAAGGTCTCTCCAGAGATGTTGGATCGGGTTCAAGTCCGGCTCTGGCTGGGCCACTCAAGGACAGTCTGAGACATGTCACGAACGCCACTCCTGCGTTGTCTTGGCTGTGTGCTTAGGGTCGTTGTCCTGTTGGATGGTGAACCTTTGTCCCAGTCTAAGGTCCTGAGCACTCTGGAGCAGGTTTTCATCAAGGATCTCTCTGTACTTCGTACTTTTCTGTACCATCGGGTTCTTGTTCACCTCCTTGACCAAGGCTCTTTTCCCCCGATTGCTCAGTTTGGCCAGGCGGCCAGCTATAGGAAGAGGCTTGGTGGTTCCAAACTTATTCCACTTATTCCATTTTGGTACCCTTCCCCAGGTCTGTGCCTTGACACAATCCTGTCTCGGTGCTCTACGGACAATTCCTTTGACCTCATTGCTTGGTTTCTGCTCTGACATGTACTGTCAACTGTGGGACCTTACAGTATATAGATAGGTTTGTGCCTTTCCAAATCATGTCCAATCAATTGAATTTACCACAGGTGGACTCCAATCAAGTTGTATAAACATCTCAAGGATGATCAATGGAAACAGGATGCACCTGAGCTCAATTTCGAGTCTTATAGCAAAGGGTCTGAATACTTATGTAGATTTTATTTTACCTTTATTTAACCTTTATTTAACTAGGCATGTCAGTTAAGAACAAATTCTTATTTTCAATGAAGGCCTACCAGAAGGCAAAAGGCCTCCTGTGGAGACAGAACAGTGGGCTAACTGCCTTGTTCAGGGGCAGCACAACAGATTTTTACCTTGTCAGCTCGGGGATTCAATCTTGCAATCTTTCGGTTACTAGTCCAACGCTCTAACCACTAGGCTACCTGCAGGGATTTTTTTTATTTTTATACATTTGCAAAAATGTCTAAAAACCTGTTTTCACTTTGTCATTATGGTGGAATTGTGTGTACATTAATGCGTTTAAAAAAGAAATCAGAAGACTGTAACGTAACAAAATGCACCGTATTCCCGGTTCTTTGATATTATCTCACCTAGGATTGCACATTTTGGGGAATATTCAGAGGTGGAAACTTTCCGTGGGAATTAACGGGAATACATGGGAATTAATGGAAATATATGCAAATTAATACAATTTAAATGTAGATGTTTTTTGCATTGGATATGTTTACCATATCATATGGAGACAGAAATATAAACCTTTTACCTTATCATAAGTAGACATAATTGCAAATGGTTAAATCCTTCCAATAGAAATAAAAAAAACAATTTAGTTACGAATTGAACTTTAATTAAATTAGTTGACTCTTCCCGTGGGATGATTTCACTGAACAACAGAAGAAAGGGAATATTGAATGATCCCCAATGATCCATCGCATTTCCCAAAAACATTTTCAACATACATCTGTAAAATGATAGTCAAGAAACTAAAGCTTTGGCTGTCTCCCTCTCAGGCTTCCATGTCTTCTCTCTGGACCTCCTCAATATCCACCTCTTGAACATCAGACTCTGAGGCCTCATCTCACTGTCACTTTTCAACCTTGTTGAGGATAGCTCGTTGTCAGGCTCAAAAAGCCTCAAATTTGCCCGGATGGCCACCATCTACAAGCAGACTCTGAACATCAGACAGGATGGCATTGTCTCCCTCAATCCGTGCAATGGATACTGCTATAGGTTTCAGGAGTTTCAGGCTGCTTACCACTCTCTCCCAAAATATATCATCCAGGAGGATCCTCTTGATGGGGCTGTCCATATCGGCAGACTGTGAAATGGCCATTTCTTGGGAGAGACTCCTTCCCCTCCAGGAGACTGTCACACATGATGACAACACCACCCCAATGGGTGTTGTTGGCAGCGTCAATGTGGTGCTCTTATTCTTCTCACTTTGCTTGGTGAGGTAGATTGCTGCTATAACTTGATGACTCTTCACATACCTAACCATTTCCTTGGCTCTCTTGTAGAGTGTATCCATTGTTTTCAGTGCCATGATGTCCTTGAGGAGCAGATTCAATGCATGAGCAGCACAACCAATGGGTGTGATGTGAGGGTAGGACTCCTCAACTTTAGACCAAGCAGCCTTCATGTTCACAGCATTGTCTGTCACCAGTGCAAATACCTTCTGTGGTCCAAGGTCATTGATGACTGCCTTCAGCTCATCTGCAATGTAGAGACCGGTGTGTCTGTTGTCCCTTGTGTCTGTGCTTGTAGAATACTAGTTGAAAGGTGGAGATTTAGTTAATTATTCTTGCCCACGAACATTCAACCACCCATCAGAGATGATTGCAATACAGTCTGCTTTCTCTATGATTTGCTTGACCTTCACTTGAACTCTGTTGAACTCTGCATCCAGCAAATGAGTAGATAAAGCATGTCTGGTTGGAGGGATGTATGCTGGGTGAAGAACATTCAGAAATCTCTTCCAATACACATTGCGTGTGAGCATCAGAGGTGAACCAGTTGCATACACAGCTCGAGCAAGACATTCCTCAGCATTTCTCTGACTACGTTCCTCCATTGAATCAACAAAAACGTATGATTCCAGGAGGACCATGAGCTGTTGCTATTGATAAGGTGTCTGATTCATAATTTTCCCCTCGAATAGAAGTAGAGGGACTTTTATCAGAGGTTGTGAGCGCTGAGGGAACTTTATGCACTTGGCCAGATGATTCTGCATCTTTGTTCCATTCGTCACATTTGGCACAGTATTTGCAAATGTACACAGCTTTTCCATCTACATTAGCTGCAGTGAAATGTCTCCACACATTTTCCTGTAAAGAGTAAGAAACCTACAAGTACAATTCCATGTATATACAGATAAATAGTTAAGCAGTTAGATTAAACAACTCCTTTGTAAGATAAATGTTTTAAAATGAAACATGTATGGAAACAGGTGAATTAACACTCCTCAGTTAGCAGGCTAAAAACCCACATGGTAGCCAAAACTAACTAGCAGAAATTGCTAACAAGTTTGAAATAATTTTAACACACTTTGCTGTAGGCTACTATTTACTAGTTAACAAAAAATCATGTATGTCATATAAAATATATTCACCCCACCCAGTATTGTAATCAAAACTTACCAGAAAACATGCAGTCCTTGGCTCAGACAGTGTAGTAGTGTGGGCTCAATAGCATCTCATTAGTGTGCAATATCTTGAGAATCAGCTGTACATGTGATGGAAGAATGGACTGTGCATGCAGAGGGTTGCAATTCCATTGAATTGGGGAAAGTTTAACCAAAATATGCCACAAGACCTAGAATTGCCTTATGTGTATCCCCAAAAAGGATTCACTGTTATAAGCTAACTTTTTTGACAAATTTAAGAAAAACTCCCGGGCTTAACCTCCCATGGAAAAAAATTCTGGAAAGTTTCTGACCCTTTGCAACCCTAATCTTACCACATTCCCCATACTCGCAAGACTGTGAGGAAGTTCGGCATGCTTGAGAATGATCAGAGGGCAGGCTCTTTAGTATGAGGGGAGGGTCTCACTCATTCGCCACTCTCTCACAGACAAACAGTGCATTCGGAAAGTATTCAGACCCCTTGACTTTTCCACATTTTGTTATATTACAGCCTTATTCTAAAATGGATACACTTTTTCTCTCCCTCATCAATCTGCACACAATACCCCATAATTACAAAGTGAAACCAGGCTTTTATAAATGTTTGCAAATTTATAAAAATCAAATACAGAAATACCTTATTTACAGTGGGGAGAACAAGTATTTGATACACTGCCGATTTTGCAGGTTTTCCTACTTACAAAGCATGTAGAGGTCTGTAATTTTTATCATAGGTACACTTCAACTGTGAGAGACGGAATCTAAAACAAAAATCCAGAAAATCACATTGTATGATTTTTAAGTAATTAATTTGCATTTTATTGCATGACATAAGTATTTGATCACCTACCAACCAGTAAGAATTCCGGCTCTCACAGACCTGTTCGTTTTTCTTTAAGAAGCCCTCCTGTTCTCCACTCATTACCTGTATTAACTGCACCTGTTTGAACTCGTTACCTGTATAAAAGACACCTGTCCACACACTCAATCAAACAGACTCCAACCTCTCCACAATGGCCAAGACCAGAGAGCTGTGTAAGGACATCAGGGATCAAATTGTAGACCTGCACAAGGCTGGGATGGGCTACAGGACAATAGGCAAGCAGCTTGGTGAGAAGGCAACAACTGTTGGCGCAATTATTAGAAAATGGAAGAAGTTCAAGATGACGGTCAATCACCCTCGGTCTGGGGCTCCATGCAAGATCTCACCTCGTGGGGCATCAATGATCATGAGGAAGGTGAGGGATCAGCCCAGAACTACACGGCAGGACCTGGTCAATGACCTGAAGAGAGCTGGGACCACAGTCTCAAAGAAAACCAATAGTAACACACTACGCCGTCATGGATTAAAATCCTGCAGTGCACGCAAGGTCCCTCTGCTCAAGCCAGCGCATGTCCAGGACCGTCTGAAGTTTGCCAATGACCATCTGGATTATCCAGAGGAGGAATGGGAGAAGGTCATGTGGTCTGATGAGACAAAAATTGAGTTTTTTGG
This sequence comes from Salvelinus alpinus, assembly GCF_045679555.1. Lineage (NCBI taxonomy): Eukaryota > Metazoa > Chordata > Actinopteri > Salmoniformes > Salmonidae > Salvelinus > Salvelinus alpinus. The sequence goes on along the minus strand of NC_092098.1, from coordinate 9,581,591 downwards.
TCTAAACTCCACTCGCCGTGTTTGGAGGAAGAAGAAGGATGAGTACAACCCCAAGAACACCATCCCAACCGTGAAGCATGGAGGTGGAAACATCATTCTTTGGGGATGCTTTTCTGCAAAGGGGACAGGACGACTGCACCGTATTGAGGGGAGGATGGATGGGGCCATGTATCGCGAGATCTTGGCCAACAACCTCCTTCCCTAAGTAAGAGCATTGAAGATGGGTCATGGCTGGGTCTTCCAGCATGACAACGACCCGAAACACACAGCCAGGGCAACTAAGGAGTGGCTCCGTAAGAAGCATCTCAAGGTCCCGGAGTGGCCTAGCCAGTCTCCAGACCTGAACCCAATAGAAAATCTTTGGAGGGAGCTGAAAGTCCGTATTGCCCAGCGACAGCCCCGAAACCTGAAGGATCTGGAGAAGGTCTGTATGGAGGAGTGGGCCAAAATCCCTGCTGCAGTGTGTACAAACCTGGTCAAGAACTACAGGAAACGTATGATCTCTGTAATTGCAAACAAAGGTTTCTGTACCAAATATTAAGTTCTGCTTTTCTGATGTATCAAATACTTATGTCATGCAATAAAATGCTAATTAATTACTTAAAAATCATACAATGTGATTTTCTGGATTTTTGTTTTAGATTCCGTCTCTCACAGTTGAAGTGTACCTATGATAAAAATTACAGACCTCTATATGCTTTGTAAGTAGGAAAACCTGCAAAATCGGCAGTGTATCAAATACTTGTTCTCCCCACTGTACATAAGTATTCAGACTCTTTGCTATGACACTCAAAATTGATCTCAGCTGCATCCTGTTTCCATTGATCATCCTTGAGATGTTTCTGCAAGTTGACTGGAGTCCACCTGTGGTACATTCAATTGATTGGACATGATTTGGAAAGGTACACACTTGTCTATATAAGGTCCCACAGTTGACAGTGAATGTTAGAGCAAAAACCAAGCCATGAGGTAGAGGGAATTTTCCGTAGAGCTCCGAGACAGGATTCTGTCGAGGCACAGATCTGGGGAAGGGTACCAAAAGAGTTCTGCAGCGTTGAAGGTCCCCAAGAACACAGTGGTCTCTATCATTCTTAAATGGAAGCAGTTTGGAACCACTAAGACTCTTCCTAGAGCTGGCCGCCCGTCCAAACTGAGCAATCGGTAGAGAAGGGCTTTGGTCAGGGAGGTGACCAAGAACCATATGGTCACTCTGACAGAGCTTAAGAGTTCCTCTGTGGAGATGGTTGTCCTTCTGGAAGGTTCTCCCATCTCTGCAGCACTCCACCAATCAGGCCTTTATGGTAGAGTGGCCAGACAGAAACCACTTCTCAGAGGCAGGGACTGGGAGACTAGTCAGGATCGAGGGAAAGATGAACGGAGCAAAGTACAGAGAGATCCTTGATGAAAACCTGCTCCAGAGCGCTCAGGACCTCAGACTGGGGGAGAATGTTAACCTTCCAACATGACAACGACCGCAAGCACACAGCCAAGACAACTTGCCTTCGGGACAAGTCTCTGAATATCCTTGAGTGGCCCAGCCAGAGCCCGGACTTGAACCCAATCGAACATCTCTGGAGAGACCTGAAAATAGCTGTGCATCGACGCTCCCCATCCAACCTGATAGAGCTTGGGAGGATCAGCAGAGAAGAATGGGAGAAACTCCACAAATACAGTTGTGCCAAGCTCGTTGCGTCATACCCAAGAAGACTTGAGGCTGTTATCGCTGCCTAAGGTGCTTCAACAAAGTACTGATTAAAGGGTACGAATACTTACTAAATGTGATATTTCTGTTTATAATTGTTTATACATTTGTAAAAATGTATAAAAACCTGTTTTTCCTTTGTCATTATGGGGTATTGTGTGTAGATTGACGAGGGGGGAAAACAATTTCATCCATTTTAGAATAAGGCTGTAACATAACAAAATGTGGAAAAAGTCAAGGGGTCTGAATATTTCCCCTAATGCACTGTATTCCATTGGTTCTTCAAGCTACGTAGGAGAATCTCACGAATGAGATGTCGAAAACAAATAATTAAGAGAACCCACTTAACAGGGATTGTACTACAGAGAACTAGGGTTACGCAAGTAACCTTAAGTTACCCTATTATCAGATGAAGAAGAGTTGTTAACACATTTTATTACCCAAAAAATGTACAGGGTCAAACCACAATGATATTGATCACTAGGCTATATTGTTTTATTTGATAAACTATCAAACTTCACAATAGTGATAAGCTTGAAAACTACCAAACTCTGGCAGCTGACTCGCAAGTTGGAGAGCACGCTATCTGAGCAGATCACTGGATAGTGTTAACATTCTTGCCCAGTGACAGTCACTTCTGACTTGTGAAATATGCATATAACTCAAATAATGCTTGAGATGGCAAACCCAACTGGTTCACCAGGGCTATGTTTTAGCACAAAGGTACACAGTGTATGCTTATATGCCTACCTCTAATAGTCATGAACTGTGTGAATAGATTGCCACTCCCTTTCCAATGTTTAGATTGCAGTTATAAAAAAAAGAACCAAAAGTCCAACAGGAGACTTTGTTGAAAGGATTTTCTATATGGTGTCAAGCAGTAGGCCTATATTATCTCTCTTGCCTCGGCTTATGTCTTTGACAGTACAATGTAAGTCAGTTTTCTGTGCCAGATCTGACATGACTACTTCTTACAATGTATAGTGAATCAGCTTGATCGTCAGATAATAAGGCTGAATTACATTCAAACCCACACCGCAGCCAAGGGGCACACTGGAAAAGAATATTGTTACCATGTTTATGTATTGGGATTTATTAGACAATGTTTGAGTTAAATAAAGGGAAACAAAGCCATTATTATTCAAACCATGCATTTTCTCAGCACACTCAAAAGAAAATACCTTCGTGGGGTTATGATGGAGTAGAACATGTAGCGTTAACACATATTTAGTGAACTTTATGGTAGATTGCCATTGATCTAAGGACTTTGTAACCTACAGTAGTTTATTGTTTTAGAATCTCTTTTAGCCTTTACGGTAGTGTCTGTACGTTCTTGCTGTGCTGTTCTTGAATTCCTTAAAAAATGATTTGATTTAGGCAAAAGACAGGGTCATGTAATGCCTTTTTTCTCCGTCTTACTCTTTAAACACATCCACGAGGGCTCGGGCATTTCACTGATGTGAGAAATGTATCTTGGATTCTAATAGGGAAGTTGTATGTTTGCCAAGGTGCATGTGTGTCCTCAGCTAACCCCGCCAGCCATATGGTTTTCTACAAGTCATGGTGAGATCACTGTGTATTCAAAAGGGAACGTTTCTGAAGATGGTTTTAGGAAATAAATAAAATGGTTTCTTCAGGAAAATGTGTGGATTATTCCATAGTAAGTTTAGACCTATATTCTGCTTGTTTACACCTAGACCTCCTGAAAAGCCTTTTAGACCCCATGCTAGTGAACAACACTTGTAGACAAAACTGTAAGACGGACTATATCCCATTAAAAAACGCACAGGGACATTGGTGTGCAATGGAAAAACCTGAGACGTATAATCTGCACAACAGCATTTGTGTTATAAAACCAGAGTTGACCCACAAAGTAAATGCTATTTGGACTTTCCACACCTTGTTACTTTTTATTAATAGGGTAGCAATTATATTTTAGGAAATAGCTGGCAGTCATATCTTTAGATGTTTTGCTTTACCGATGAAAACAGTTCGGCCCTACTTCTTTTATGAAATTATTTTGGTTTATGCACAAACAAATCTATTTTTGCTTTATGAATATCCACTGAAGAAACAGACACTCTTGCTTTTGCATTCTTTCTCTAGCCGAACGCTTGCATGAAATGGATCAGGATTGTGAAATGATACTCATAATATACTCTTTATATAAGCTAGCTTCTCAGTATTATTTTTAGAAAGTGTGCTGACTGATTCAGAGTATTTAACATCTAGGTAGCGAACCTTTTTAGAGAGATTATGACAAGTGTGCTTTCTTGTAGGGGTAAGAGAAAACAGGTCACAATGGGGATATGACCTAGTGATCCAGACACATTGTTATTCTTCTTTCAAGAATTTGTAAGAATTTCTGCTCTCTACTTGCTTTTACATGTTGCAGCAGCTTGCATGTCAAGCATAGTAAAACTAGTTGTCTCATGTGTTGTTTAAGCTCTGTTCAATTGTTATACTGTGTGAGATAATACATGACTGTAACCTATGTTCATGCAAGCTTTGGTGGTCTACTGCAGGCCACTTTACATTCTAAAGGACAATTATCAAGGTATCGCAATTACATTTTTGGCAAATTAAATATTTGGTAGAATGACTTGTACATTTGAGCAACATTGCTGGTCAAGGTTTTTTTATTTGTCCTCTGATTATCTGTGTCTGCAACAGCCTTACACATTAGCCAGTAGTTGTGCAAATGATTGTTTTGTCCTAGCCTAAATTATGAAGTCAAAGAGGATGTAGTTCGCTCAAACGTATTGTCATGAAATGTATTGATTTTAGAAATATATTTTATGCCATCTTGTGAAGACAATAGCAGGCGTTTACCTATTTCATGATTTGGTTGTCGCACTTTTCTTGACAAAGTCTCTGTTGAGCAACAACAAAATATTTGTTATCACGATTAGCTGACATGGCTCTTATTTCATTTTTTAAGAGTCCCTCTGTCATTATAAATTGGAAATATTGAGACAATGCCAAATGGTTTATGGTTTAATGATTACTAAACTTTTAATACACCACCGTAGTCATCGCAGTTCACTCTTGCTATTAGCCTAAATCACGTTGCTATTATTTTCTCAAACAGAAAAAACAACAGCGAGCTTCTGGCTCGTTGCTTCATTCTTGTGAAATGGCTGGCTTTCTTAACTAGTTCACCTTGCAACACCGTTATTAATCTATGGGTCAAGTTTATAAAGACCTTATATTTTCAGGTTGGCAGTTTGCGTCTACCCCTTCTGGATTAACAACAAACAATCCCTTGTTTCCTGAATGACACATCCTTTATAAATACTTTGTGTAAGTGTTTGTGTGTGTGTGAGAGTGTGTTTGAAATGTTCTCTATCTCTGATGCAATGTGTAAGCTTTTGTAGCTAGTTACAGTAGCTGGATGAGAAGCTGGCCAGCAGGCCATTGGCACCGAAGTAAGATGAGTCTGCCAGCATAACTATTATAGAGAGGTCAAAGGTTATAAGAGCTAACAAGATACAATATGACTGTATCTTTTAAACAACATACCCTTCTTCAGAAGTCTGTGTTGGGTTTGGCTTTGGAGTGTGGTATGGTGTAAAGCAATGACAGAACGCTTTGTATGTAAAATCTATGACTGTTTTATTCAGAGATTCCTTATTACATCCTATAGGTCAAGTGTTTATACTGTTTCTCTTGAATTAAATATTTTTCTTCCTTTTTTTCTTCTTCCAAATTTGGCAGTTGCCATGGACACCTGCTGTGCCAAAATAATGAGACTGCAATTGTGCAAATATCTGCTTCAGGGTTAAAGCATTTTAAAGACGGTCACATGAGTGGTCAAATGGTTTGTTTTCTGAATGGCTTTGTGAAACACGAAACCCACTGAAATGCATATCAAAAGGCAACCAAGCCTGAGATTCAAACAGCATCCTGATATTGACTGCTTTTACAAGTACTGTTTGTAGGCTACCTCAAGATGGAATTGATCAATGGTTTGAGAATAATTTATGGTTAAGCCTCAACTTTGTTTTGAGTTCCTGTCTTGATTAATGTTGAGATATTCAAGATACTTGGGTCATTTGTACAGATGTAGGATTTTGAGCCAGTTTAAAATAATCCTGCAGCAACAGGAAATGTGAATTATTATTATTATTATTATGTTATAATTAATGGACATTTTTGTAGGCGTTGATACATTTTTCATGAGGGAAAATCCAGTCTGAAATTTCTTTAGAAGCCTTTTTAAACCTCAAATCCAAGTTTTGAATTGTTCTCCCGCAACAGGGTGATCAAATTTAAATCCTACATCTGCAAGTATTTATGATAAACCTCATGAATGCAAAGTAAATCATGCTAGGAATATTAAGTAGAAGGGGTGTTGGCTGGGAGTTCTTGACATGCAATGAATTAAGTGAACAAGTTGTTCAGCCAATTTTTTTTGTAGTTAGACAGGCTTATGCTTGCGTCACTCATTATGGAATAATTGCCTCAAACTTTGATGAATTGTTATGTCATTGCATGTTTTCAAGTAGCCCTAGTCTTTACTTTTGTTATCTCAAGATCACGGGAAACTGTCATGTTCTGGTCACGTAATAAATTTCTCGTAATCTCAAGAAAAGTCTTGTGTGTGTAGAGTTACTAAGAGTTACTAAGACGCAGGACTGTTAGCATTTCCCATAGGAAAATATGTCCTGATAGATGCAATAGTGCCATCGAAAGAAAAAGAACAAGGAAAAAATGCCTTAGCAAAGCATATGGGTGCCAATCTACATCTTTGGCAATGTTTGATTGAAGGACTAGCTCTATGAGCTCACCCACCAACCCCTGCCCAGCTACTGATCTCCTGGTATACCACAATGCAACCGTTTTTCCCATTACGGCTAATGCTAATGAGTGGACTCTATTGGTTTACACCCTATTTGGCTACCTTGCATACTTGCATAACTCATCAAGTCTCAGTAGAAGATTCACAAAATGTTTACAGAAGAATGCAAATATACAGAACCTTATTTTGTCATGTTTCAAATAAAAATAAAAACTGTACAATGGTTGAACAGACTACAGCACGCTGTGTGTAGGCTACTTGCAAATAAGCACTTGGTCACACAATGTAAGCTGTAGTCCATTCAATCATTTTTTATTTCACCTTTATTTAACTAGGCAAGTCAGTTAAGAACAACTTCTTATTTTCAATGACGGCCTAGGAACAGCGGCTTAACTGCCTTCTTGAGGGGCAGAACGACAGATTTTTACCTTGTCAGCTCGAGGGATTCGATCTAGCAACCTTTGCAATTACTGGCCCAACGCTCTAACCACTAGGCTACCTGCCGCCCCGATCATTCTACCTAAAATGTTCCCATTATATTTCCAGCTCATTCTGGAGATTTTTTTTAAAGCAATGCAGGCTACAGTTATGTCACAACCAAATGGGAGCTTTTAACGCAACATCCCCTCTAATGTATTTGTTATAGATTGTTGCATAACTTTCAGTAGTAGTGCTTTCATAACAATTCTGAGATGGTATGGCAACAGTGTTCCTAACCTAACATTTTGCTGTAATTTTACTGGAACCGCAATTAGTAATTACCCTGAAATGTAACCACTGTCAAATTCATAGATATGGATACAAGGACTGATCATTTGATCATTTGAAACCATTTTTGAAGCTTATACATTGTTGGCAAAAACTCAAATGACCCCAAAACATTAAGAATGGAGAGAACTTAGATTAGAACAGGGCAATGTTTATCATGTTATTTATCATTGATGAACTCATTCTGATGTGTTGAGTGGTGGCATTGCTTTGACTTAAATGACCTGTGCTATTGGCACATACCAATTACTGTACCTTTTTGGAAACATGTATGTTTTGGCTTCGTTAAGTCCGACACATGTTTTGAAAATGAGAAAAAGCTAGTAAGGATTGTAGACAACTCAGCACATCTCGTCATGACAATGTGACCTTTTTTTGGGAGGGGGATTTTTAGATATTTGTAGCAGTGTGTAGGTGTTTTGTTCATGTTGATTTTCAAACGTGATGGATTTTCTGCCAACAAAGTTCATAAGCAGAACAAAGGATAAATCTATTAAAACCTGAGATTGAGCTTCCAGTCATTCTACTAAAGAGTGTTTGTGCATTTTGGGCGCATTAAACATGTTATCAGGTAATTTTTATGTTTATACTTAATAGCACAAGGGTTTGATTTTAAACCACTCAACTGTAATATGAGATGTAGTACTGTATATTGCTCATTAATTTAATTACCCAACAGAATGTTGTTGGGAGAGAACTGAACAATCAATTGGCCAATAATGTATTCAGATCAGAGTGTCATTTGCACTATTGTTCCATTTACCTTCTGTTTATTTATGCCGTATCCAGATTTAGTATACATTTTGGTGAATTTATGTGCAATGTAGCTCCTTGCTGTGAATGAATAGATGTGACCTATGTGTATTTGGTTATTCACGTTAGTCAAACAATTTAGAAAATTGTGTGAAATTATAGAAATGCCTTGATGAAACAGTAGGGCAGCTGCTAATGGGTTTGATGTCTGTCAGACCATACCTTAGTTAACATCAACAATACCGTTACAGGAAACAAATGAGGTTTGAATGAAGTTTTCCACTCGTGACATTTGTGTTTATAATTATTTCATCTGGTGTAAAACATAATTTTTTTTAGCAATTTCGTCAGTGTGCAAATACCATACAATTGTTGAAAGCGGACCCATTTTCTTAGGCTTTATTTTCGGCACGGCAGTATGAATTACATGGTGATGAAATGGTTGAACCAGATTGATAGTACTCAGGTGCAACAACAAAAATAATTAAAACACTACGTGCTGCATTAATGGATAATAGCTATTAGCAGTAAATAAAATCAGAATAGGTGGGAATATTCTTCTGAATGGCACAGTATGCACAACACAATACACATCCCAGATTATTCAACGCCCAAGGAAGCAAATGGGTTGGTTCATTTCCATGAAAATCCCTCGCCCCGCCCCCCTGTAGGCTCACATGTATCAAGGAGAAAATATACGCTTGTTGTGTGTATTGAAGTCACATTTGCATATTCAAGATGTATATTATTCACATGGCTGACATCGTCTCCTTTCACAAACCCGCCTCTCATCTCTGTCCTCAACCCCATCCCCCACCCCCACCTTTTCATTTCCCCCCTAGATGAAACTGATTTCCAAATTCAGCACAGTATTCGTCATGAGGTTGCCAACTAATTAAAGCAGCTCTGATTATCCTGAAGTCAGACTGGTGATGCTGCTCTCTTCCCATTTCTCCACCTTTTTTTTTCTTCCTGTGGTCTTTGTTGTGGCAGCAGGGCATGGCACTGGCAGTCTATAGCATTGTGTCTGATTTCTAGCAGACGAACTGACCTCTGGGGACTTATTGACAGCTAACTACAGAGGGAAACACAGTGCAGTGCAGGGAGAGAGATAGAGAGAGAAAGGGAGAGCTGTGGGGAAGATCGATATCAGACAAATAAATGCACTTTTGTTTTTAAGAACATAATATTTCGCAAGTATAGTTGGATTCCCCCTGAACGGGGATGAAAATAAAAAAGCTACAGATTTTGGCAGAGGCATAATGAGTGAAAGAAAATGGCTGCCTCCAAAAAGGATCTAATTAATTTTGAAGGATCATCAGCCCCTTTCGTCCAAGACAGGGGAGGGAGGAGGGAAGGAGGCAGAGATACAGACCCCTGGACTGATTAGCATTCACTGCAGGTAGGAGCTGGCTGCTGCTCACCCACTGTGTCACAGCTAAAATGGAATCACTGTTGTGAGTGACAGTCTGAGCAGCTGAAGCCTTTGTTGCCCGTATTCACCTCACTTCACCCCTCAGGCAGGTGGCTTTACATGTCTAGATTGCAACTGAAGCCAGGGAGGAAATGTATATGCTCGTGTTGTCTAAATCTAGCCATGCAGGGGCCTTTGTCATCAGGTCATCATAGAATGACCCTGACCACACTATTACACCTGCATTGGCTGGCTTATTGTAAACTAGTGTAATTTCCCTCATGATTTCAGCACTTTGTCACTTTTCCAAAGCACTATGGTAAGAATAGAAAAAGGCCCCTTTATGTGCTTTCAAATGTGAGTGAGTGAGAGAGTGAGTGCATACCGTGTGTGCGCTTGCATGCGTGCATGATGATATGTACATTTTATGACACTCCTTAATATAGAATGTACTATTGTACTTGAATTCAAATTCATATGGAGATATTTACCACAAATTACCTGATAGTAGGAATAGGAAGGTCTGACGTTTAGTCAGTGTTGGGCAATGGGCATACTGGATAGGCAATAGAGAAGTCAAAGAGTGACTACTGTCCTGGCAAGTGTGCTTCATCAGGGGTCCGCAAGTGTAGCTGCTGGGACCTTATTGTGATTGTATGGATTATTAGGGGTCACTAGACAATTGAGGATGTCCTATTGGTATTGGTGTGTTTCAGCTGTTGCCATGCATCACTCAACATCTTTTCAGCTGCATAGCAATGGCTTCAGACTTGGCTAATGGCTTCAGGCTAGGTTCATGGCTTCAGGTTTGGTTCATGGCTTCAGGCTTGGTTCATGGCTTCAGGCTTGGTTCATGGCTTCAGACTTGGTTCATGGCTTCAGACTTGGTTCATGGCTTCAGACTTGGTTCATGGCTTCAGACTTGGTTCATGGCTTCAGACTTGGTTCATGGCTTCAGGCTTGGTTCATGGCTTCAGGCTTGGTTCATGGCTTCAGACTTGGTTTATGGCTTCAGGCTTGGTTCATGGCTTCAGACTTGGTTCATGGCTTCAGACTTGGTTCATGGCTTCAGACTTGGTTCATGGCTACAGACTTGGTTCATGGCTTCAGGCTTGGTTCATGGCTTCAGACTTGGTTCATGGCTTCAGGCTTGGTTTATGGCTTCAGGCTTGGTTCATGGCTTCAGACTTGGTTCATGGCTTCAGGCTTGGTTTATGGCTTCAGGCTTGGTTCATGGCTTCAGGCTTGGTTCATGGCTTCAGACTTGGTTCATGGCTTCAGGCTTGGTTCATGGCTTCAGACTTGGTTCATGGCTTCAGACTTGGTTCATGGCTTCAGACTTGGTTCATGGCTTCAGACTTGGTTCATGGCTTCAGACTTGGTTCATGGCTTCAGACTTGGTTCATGGCTACAGACTTGGTTCATGGCTTCAGACTTGGTTCATGGCTTCAGACTTGGTTCATGGCTTCAGACTTGGTTCATGGCTTCAGACTTGGTTCATGGCTTCAGACTTGGTTCATGGCTACAGACTTGGTTCATGGCTTCAGACTTGGTTCATGGCTTCAGACTTGGTTCATGGCTTCAGACTTGGTTCATGGCTTCAGACTTGGTTCATGGCTTCAGACTTGGTTCATGGCTACAGACTTGGTTCATGGCTTCATTGGAAGGTATTTTGCAAAGTCCCTATATCAAAATAATATGGCTACCATGAGAGAATCATCAACATCTTAGCTGTGATTTTAACACAAAAAAATGGCCATAATGTGTCTGTGAGCAATTGAATTATGATGTAATTTCTTGATGGCTTAGTTGGCGAGGCTATCCAAGCTTGTTTCCTTTGAGCTGTTTGACCTAAAACCCTGTGATTTAGTACAAAGCAATGGCTTGTTATGGAACCATGGTGCCATTTTGTCCAACATAGAAAACAAACAACACATACTCACAGCTTTATTTACTGTGCCGCAAACTATAATTCAGTAAGACAATGGAGATAAACATTATTCATGTCGTGGCACACAGCTATTGTCTTAGAGGGGTGATGCTGTATGTCAATCTTCTGTAGTGTCACCACCACAGGTATTTGGTTGTTAGGAAACAGGTTAATGAGGTCCACATGTATCATGTCATATTTTCAAGGAAATTAAGATTAATGAAGCTTATTATCTCTCTATTTCTTTCAAACATCACACTGACATTCCTACTCCAAACCATGCCTTCTACAATAGAAATTATAAACAATGACTCTCTTCTGTAAAAAAAAAAAAGTGTTATCTAGGATCTAAAAGGGTTCTTCGGCTGTCCCCATAGGATAACAGGATAACCTTTTGGAGAACCCTATTTGGTTCCAGGTACAACCCTTTTGGTTTCCTTGTAGAACCCTTTACACAGAAGGTTCTACATGGAACGCAAAAGAGTTCTATCTGTAACCAAAATGGGTTCTCCTATGGGGACACGCGAAGAAGCCTTTTTGAACCCTTTTTTCGTTTAACTAGTCGGGCATTACATTGTGTTCTCTTGGTTTATGTCAATTTGATTGTTTTTCCGAAGGTTGTCTTTGACTGCTGCTGTGCATCTACAAATCAGTGTTTAATTATGTTCATCTGGCTGGTCTGCCAGGGGCATAGGCCTACTAATACAATGGAAAGTATGCAAGGATAAATAAAGCCCTTTTTAGAAAAATAAATATCTCAGCTCAGAGCAGACTGGGTAAGATAACCAAAAGCAGAAAATAAAATCTGATGAAAAGATAAATTACATAAAGTATTTATGGAGACAATTCTGTATTCATTGCCGTCACATGTTATGTCTTCTTTGTCTGTTGCAGTCATGAACGGAAGTTAATACAAGTTGTGTAACTTGATGCCAGTACATTTTCCCAGTCAAATAAATGTAAGGATTGTTGGCTCCTTAGAATATTAAAACTGTTGTTGGTTACCCAGATACCCCTCTACTGAAATGTAAGGGTTTAATCAAGCCTCAGTGCTTAACATAATATTCCTACTATATACTGTATGATCCTATTCATGAAGACCATTCAGCAAAATAGATTGTAATAGATGAAGGACACATATGGACAGAAATTGTATTACATTTTTTGAATGGGAAGACATGGACACATTTGGCTGAGTTGATGAGAATACATTTGTTTGTGTTGTACTATACGTATATCAGTCACAGCATCTAAACAAGAAAATCACAACAGAACGTGTTCAAACTAAATATGAGTATTTATGTATCCTTCAGAAAACTTCATGATATGATTAGGTTTATTTTGAGTTTGACATATGGACATTTCCTCCATTCTGTGAACAGTAAAAACCTGAGGATGCATAAACTGGCCGTAGTTGGACCCTTACAGTTTGTGGTCGTACACATAGAGTATGATCCAAAATGATTGACACCCTTGGTAAAGATGAGCAGAAATGACTGTTATAAAATAAATAAATAAAATACTGAGCTATATTGTATGCTCAAATGTTTTTCTACTAATACAATTGCTCAGATAAATATTTTGTTTAACAAGTAACAATGTCTCTAAACGGTAGGGGTCATATTTTTTCTTCTTCATGTCACCCAACAAATGTACATCCCTGGAGTTGGCACTTGGATTGGAACCAGTGCTTTGGTCAGATGACATGAAAATAAAGCTCTTTGGCCGCTAACACCAGTGGTGGGTTTGGCGTCCAAATGAGAATGTATGAGCAGAAAAGAACCCCATACCTACTGTAAAATATGGTGGTGGATCTTTGATGTTACAGGGCTATTTTGTTTCCACTGGTCCTGGCGCCCTTTTTCAGGTCAATGGCATCATGAACTTTACCCAGTACCAGGACATTTTAGCCAAAAACCTGGTTGCCTCTGCCAGGAGGCTGAAACTTGGCTACAAGTGGATCCACAAAGAAATGCTTAATTGGCCACAAAATCGGCATTTCGCAATTGCCATTTTAGTCTCCAGACTTGAAACCCATTAAAAGCCTTTGGTTTGAATTGAAGAGGGCAATCCATAAACGCAGACGAAGGATATCAAGGATCTAGAAAAATTCTGTATGGAGGAATTGTCTACGATCCCACTCCATGTGACCAATGTGTCCTCTTTTAGAAAAAGGCTCAGTGTCGTTATCCTCGCACGGTGAGCTATTGAAAGGTATGGAAAACAGAGGTGTCAATAATTTTGACACTTACCTTTTTTCCCTTTAAAAAGGTGTCATTTCTGGTTAACTTATGGGAATTGGCCTATATGGATAGGGCTAAATTTAAATGTTTCTTACATAATAAATATAAAAGGTATAACCATGGTAGCAATTGAAAGGGAACAGTTTGGAGATTATGGAAATGATTAGACCAAAGATGAGGACACAACAGGTCACCTGACACAAGACTGAATCCAAACATTACACTGTTGATTTTATGTGCATTTGACATTTCCTGTACTTTTCGCCAGATTTGTTGATAACGAAATCTGAAAATACTCTGGATACATTCAGTAACATGGTAAGAACATTCCTGAAACATGTGGTGTAGGTGCAACACAAGACAAAATAATTACAAGAGTTTGAGTGAGAGGACTAACTGGCGTCTCCAAGTGGCCACACACCTCTCCAAAGTGTGCAGATTTCCTAAGTAATCTCAAAAAAGAGTCTTCAACTATAAGGTGCTTTTTTTGAGCTCTCCTAGCTGTGCCGTTGAGGAACTAGAGCAAGCACGCTTGCAGCTGTTTGGAACACAACCCTGCATCTCCGCGTTCACACTATTTACTGTTGTTGTTTACACAATCCCAAAAAACGGTCCATTATAAAACACAATATTGCGGTCTTAAGCTTTCACAAGGCAATTCAGGGGAACAGATATAGGTGCGCATAGAAAGGAGTTACGAGTCCATTCAAGTGCGTGTGTCGCTGCAAATGTTCATCACAATAGACAAACATAGGCTAATTCTGTTCAGAATAACCCAGGGTATAATAACATGTCGTCTTGTAACGGTACATCAAACATAGTGATCATAAACATGGACACTGTATATGACATGAGTTTATGATATGGAAATGTGAAGTGCACATTTGGACTTCCTTGTCTGACATCAAAGCAGTATTTCCTTTTTAATCCTCAACGTCTAATCTTTCAAACATACATCGAGTCCTCTTGATTAACAGAATTTCCCTCACTCGGTCAGCCCAAAAAATTTGCGACAGTTGCCCAATTAGAGGGAGGGATGGGGGGAATTTCTCGTCGCGCGCAATGCTCAAGTTTAGAGCGTCTGTCAGTCAAAACCCATACGGAGCTGTGAAGCACAGAGCCTGAGCTCGGACGTTATGTATAGCATGTTACTGTACCAATCTAGGCATTTATCAGTGCCCATGCCATTTTCAACTCCTATACAGAGACGAGTGTAAAGGGTTAAACAAAATGTATTTCTGAGCAATTGTATTAGTATAAAATAATATAATTTCCCAAAATGTTTTGCGTTGCAAACAGTATTTCAATTATTTATTTCATACAGTCATTTTTGCTCATCTTTATCAAGGGTGTCAATAATTCCGTACCCCACTGTATACTTGTATAGCTTAGCGTCTCTGTAAACCTGAGAATCACATGCAGGGTGTAGCTGAATGCCTTTTTGTGTTTCTCCATGAATGCCTTATGTGTTAGGGTATATATGATTTGACTGTTTATTTTTATTTAACCTTTATTTAACTAGGCAAGTCAGTTGAGAACAAATTATTATTTACAATGATGCCCTACCAGAAGGCAAAAGGCCTCCTGCGGGGACGGGGGCTGGGATTAAAAATAAAATAACAATAAAAGAAAATATAGAACTAAACACACATCACGACAAGAGAGACAACACAACACTACATGAAGAGAGACCTAAGACAACATCATAGCATGGCAGTAACACATGAAAACACAGCATGGTAGCAACACAATGTGACAACAACATGGTAGCAGCACAAAACATGGTACAAACATTATTGGGCACAGACAACAGCACAGAGGGCAAGAAGGTAGAGACAACAATACATCGCACAAAGCAGCCACAACTGTCAGTAAGAGTGTCCATGATTGAGTCTTTGAATGAAGAGATTGAGATAAAAGTGTCCAGTTTGAGTGTTTGTTGCAGCTTGTTCCAGTCGCTAGCTGCAGCGAACTGAAAAGAGGAGTGACCCAGGGATGTGTGTGCTTTGGGGACCTTTAACAGAATGTGACTGGCAGAACGGGTGGATGATGAGGGCTGCAGTAAATATCTCAGATATGGGGGAGTGAAGCCTAAGAGGGTTTTATAAATAAGCATCAACCAGTGAGTCTTGCGACGAGTATACAGAGATGACCAGGTTACAGAGGAGTATAGAGTGCAGTGATGTGTCCTATAAGGAGCATTTGGTGGCAAATCTGATGGCGGAATGGTAAAGAACATCTAGCCGTTCGTGAGCACCCTTACCGTCCTAAAGTTTTGTCATGTGCTACTGATCATAAGCTCCTAATATGGTACGCCATAGTAACACCATTTTTTATATTTACAGTTGAAGTCGGAAGTTTACATACACCTTAGCCAAATACATTTAAACTCGCTTTTTCATAATTCCTGACATTTAATCCTAGTAAAAATTCCCTGTTTTAGGTCAGTTAGGATCACCACTTTATTTTAAGAATGTGAAATGTCAGAAAAATAGTTGAGAGTGTTTTATTTCAGCTTTTATTTCTTTCATCACATTCCCAGTGGGTCAGAAGTTTACATATACTCAATTAGTATTTGGTAGCATTGCCTTTAAATTGTTTAACTTGGGTCAAACGTTTCGGATAGCCTACCACAAGCTTCCCACAATAAGTTGGGTGAATTTTGGCCCATTCATCCTAACAGAGCTGGTGTAACTGAGTCAGGTTTGTAGGCCTCCTTGCTCGCACATGTTTTTTCAGTTCTGCCCACATATTTTCTATAGGATTGAGGTCAGGGCTTTGTGATGGCCACTCCAGTACTTCGACTTTGTTGTCCTTAAGCCATTTTGCCACAACTTTGGAAGTATGCTTGGGGTCATTGTCCATTTGGAAGACCCATTTGCGACCAAACTTTAACTTCCTGACTGATATCTTGAGATGTTGCTTCAATATAACCACAACATTTTTCTTCCTCATGAAGCCATCTATTTTGTGAAGTGCACCAGTCCCTCCTGCAGCAAAGCACCCCCACAACATGATGCTGCCACCAACGTGCTTCAGGGTTGGGATGGTGTTCTTCGGCTTGCAAGCCTCCCCCCTTTTCCTCCAAGCATAACGATGGTCATTATGGCTAAACAGTTCTATTTTTGTTTCATCAGACCAGAGGACATTTCTCCAAAAAGTACGATCTTTGTCCCAATGTGCAGTTGCAAACTGTAGTCTGGCTTTTTTATGGCGGTTTTGGAGCAGTGGCTTCTTCCTTGCTGAGCGGCCTTTCAGGTAATGTCGATATAGGACTCGTTATACTGTGGATATAGATACTTTTTAACCGGTTTCCTCCAGCATCTTCACAAGGTCTTTTACTGTTGTTCTGGGATTGATTTGCACTTTTCGCACCAAAGTACGTTCATTTCTATGAGACATAGCGTGTCTCCTTCCTGAGCGGTAGGACGGCTGCGTGCTCCCATGGTGTTTATACTTGCGTACTATTGTTTGTACAGATGAATGTGGTACCTTCGGGCGTTTGGAAATTGCTCCCAAGGATGAACCAGACTTGTGGAGGTCTACAATTTGTTTTCTGAGGTCTTGGCCGATTTGTTTTGATTTTCCCATGATGTCAAGCAAAGAAGCACTGAGTTCGAAGGTAGGCCTTGAAATACATCCATACGTACACCTCCAATTGACTCAAATTATGTCATTTAGCCTATCAGAAGCTTCTAAAGCCATGACATAATTTTCTGGAATTTTCCAAGGTGTTTAAAGGCACAGTCAACTTAGTGTATGTAAACTTCTGACCCACTGGAATTGTGATACAATTAAATAAGTTAAGTTAAATAATCTGTCTGTAAACAATTGTTGGAAAAATGACTTGTGTCATGCACAAAGTAGATATCCTAACCGACTTGCCAAAACTATAGTTTGTTAACAAGAAATTTGTGGAGTGGTTAAAAAACGAGTTTTAATGACTCCAACCTAAGTGTATGTAAACTTCCGACTTCAACTATATATATATATATATACTGCATCACCAAAAGTATGTAGACACCTGCTTGTCGAACATCTTATTCCAAAATCATGGGCATTCATATGGATTTGGTTCCCCCCTTTGCTGCTATAACAGCCTCCACCTTTCTGGGAAGGCTTTCCATTAGATGTTGGAACTTTGCTAAGGTGACTTGCTTCGATTCAGCCACGAGCATTAGTGAGGTTGAGCATTGATGTTGGGTGATTAGGCCTGGCTCGCAGTCAGTGTTCCAATTCATCCCAAAGGTGTTCGATGAGGTTGAGGTCAGGGCTCTGTGCAGGCCAGTCAAGTTCTTCCACGCCGATCTCGACAAACCATTTCTGTATGGACCTCGCTTTGTGCCACAGGGGGCATTGTCATGCTGAAACAGGAAAGGGCCTTCCCCAAACTGTTGCCACAAAGTTGAAAGCACAGAATCATCTAGAATGTCATTGTATGCTGTAGCATTAAGATTTCCCTTTACTAGCCCAAATTATTCCTCGTTACAGTTGGCACTATGCATTGGGGCAGGTAGCTTTCTCCTGGCAACCGCCAAACCCAGATTCGTCCGTCGGACTGCCAGATGGTGAAGCATGATTCATCACTCCAGAGAACGCGTTTCCACTGAGTCCAATAGCGGCGAGCTTTACACCACTCCAGCCGACGCTTGGCATTGCGCATGGAAACCCATTTCATGAAGCTCCCGATGAACAATTCTTGTTCTGACATTGCTTCCAGAGGCAGTTTGGAACTTGGTAATGAGTATTGAAACCTAGAGAGACGATTTTTACGCTCAAGACATAGGGACTGGGAAAAACAGGGATTTGAAATCACGTTCAGTACGGCCTTGGTATACGCACACGCACACACACACACACACACACACACACACACACACACACACACACACACACACACACACACACACACACACACACACACACACACACACACACACAATCCAGTTGGAGACTTTTATATTGGCGAGCAATCCTTTTGCGATTGTTGCAACCTTTTATTAAATTGATTCAAGCTCCCGTGTCCTCTGTAGGTCCGCTCGAGGCAGGTTGTAGACATTTCTGGTCTCTAAATGCTTTTCTGATAACGATCAGACTGTGAGCATAACGGCATGTCTATAGCCTTTGACATTTTATTCAGAACTGACAAATATGATATGAGGAGATATAATATAATTGTGGGTACATCAGACCGAAAGGTGGATGGGTCTCCTTTGGCTGTGTGTGGTTCACTGACCAGTGGTTTGGATAACGACTGAAAAGAGATTTGGCCACGTGATTTCCAACCTTGACGTATAGTTGGCGGTTAACTGTCCACTAGAGTATTAGTCTAGAAGGTCCACTCACTCTTTACGTTGGGAATTAGAACATATACATTGCCTTGCATCCACGTCACCACTTCAAAGTTTCCCAGTTGCCTTTTGTAAGTTACGAGTACAGTCGCTTGAGTCGGTCTCTACGTATCAAGGTCAGACACTTCTTTCTCAGATTGAGCATGTTGATTTCTGAATTGTTTCTTGTTCCCCCTATAGGGTGGTATTGAAGAGACCACTGTGGCAGAGCGACCTATGATAGAGGCAGCAGAGAGGACGGAAGGTATTGCCTAGCACTGGTCTTCTCTCAGCCACCTCCACCAGGAACCTGTAGCAGTGTGTCCCGTGCCTCATCACCAGCCTCACACACATCTTCCCAACCAAGCGTCATCTGACTGTGTGAGTATATTTCTGTGGTCAGTCGGTCAGTGCCCCTCATAGTTAGGCTACACTAGCAGTATGGGTGTGTTTCGCATTTATTAAACAGACATTGAATATGGTTTTATTCATACATACCAAATCTGTCCTGCATGTTGCAATCATTAACATTTTCTGTTTCTGATTATAGTAATCCTATTGGATGTGATTTGGTTTGTTCTCATTCTTTGAATTCGTTTTTTTTCTGTTTCATTTATTTATATATATTTACGATAATTTGGTTCCCCAGGAATTAATAACAATAAATGGTATTCATTAGTCCTTCCCTTGGTTTTGATAGAATGTCTTCGATAATACCTTATAGTAAATAGTCACCTAGATACAAGGCTTTCATCATTCACTGACAGGTGGTCAAAGGTAATCACTTGAGAGCTCTCCTTTTTGTTGACCTAAAAGCAAGGCGTGGCCATGAATATACATTATCTAGATAGATCTTGATGATCGTGTTTAACATCAAGGGGAGGTGGTTTTTTTTCTGTCACCATGGTTGCATAGTAAAGTAGCCTAATTTCATTGTAGTTTTACTGCGAAGCATATGATAATTACAAGGGTGATGGTAGTGAAGAGGGGTCAGGTGCTATATGAATAAACGTGTGTGTGTGTGTGATGTACAGTATGTACCCAGTGAGTAAAGGGAGAGGCGCTGTATTATAGCAGTGGTTTTAAAAACCCTTGCGCTCCGGGTGTGGGTTATGTGGATGAATGAAAATATGTAAAACGTATACAGATTGTATTAACAGGTGTTCAGTCTTACAGAGAAGCCATTCATTTTTGTTGTTGTTGAGGATAGTATAATGAGGCTGTTTGCTGGAGGACTAATGCTAAATAATATTTAGTGATTTGATACAGATGAGGTTCAGAAAATCGATGATGTTATATTGAGATGAGATGTAATGGTAAAATAGTAGAACACCCTGTTTAAACCATTCAATGAATCTAGCGTCCATGTGTGGAGTGACAAAGCTATTGGATGCCATTGATTGTCATTGTCATATCCAGTCTTGTTAAACTGATCTACAAATGTCCGTGATAAAAGTAAAACATTCAACAAGTAAGTCGTATATTGTTTTGTAGCAATTTGTTAATTCAACATGTAGATATCTAAGAAGAGCTTTAACAATGCATGAATTGAGAGCAATACTGTAACGCGTGAAATATTAGGAAGCCTATAGCTGAGCCATTTTGTAGATTTGTAGTTTATTATGTACAATTTCTGTTAAGGGCAGTCACTACTCCATTCGTGAGTTTGACTTCTACATTTTAGCCAAGGAGATGGGCGCAAATACAAACTTAAACACTGCTTAAGCCTAGCTGTGTAACGTCCTGAAATTCGGAGAGTAGGGTAGTTAGGAACCACTTCACAGTGCACGCTGAAGGCTGATAAACGAGGCTTTATAGTCTAAACCCACACCACCACCTACTGGGCGTTTGGAGTCTCATAGAAAATATATCACCAGACTTGTAAGATAGGAACAAAACTAATTGGATGGGAACCATCTTGGTTGTTTCGTTCTCGCTATTGCCCTACAGATCCTTTGTCGTGCTGTTTTGTGCAGACATTCATCCAACTACTAACCAGCTAGTTTACCTCGAATGATATGATTGTTTCAATATCAAATGCCAACATACCATGAAATAACATAAAAGAAGATGATCACCGAAATGTGAGGAAAGCACATGGGGTGGATGGGAAAGGTCATATGTTGAAGTGGATTAAATTGGGCATATCTGTGCTAAATATCGTGATTATGTCCCTACAACAGTGCAGCTGTGTTGCTTCTCAAAATGTATTTGATAATCAATTTCACATTTTTTTTTTATTAGATTGTTGCTCATCATGTGGCCCACATTCCTAAAAATTGAGTCATCATTTAAAACGTTTGGTGTTTTCTTCTTCTTGTTCCAGGTGACATCAGTTGCAAGGGGATGACCGAGCGCATTCATAACATCAATCTCCACAACTTCAGCAATTCTGTACTTGGGACCCTCAATGAGCAGCGCAACCGCGGGCACTTCTGTGACGTGACTGTTCGGATCCATGGAAGCATGCTGCGAGCCCACCGCTGCGTGCTGGCCGCTGGGAGCCCCTTCTTTCAGGACAAGCTGCTCCTGGGCTACAGTGACATTGAGGTCCCCTCGGTGGTCTCGGTGCAGTCCATCCAGAAGCTGATAGACTTCATGTACAGCGGGGTCCTGCGGGTTTCCCAATCGGAAGCTCTCCAGATCCTCACTGCTGCCAGCATCCTGCAGATCAAAACGGTCATCGATGAGTGCACCCGCATCGTGTCCCAGAATGTGGGCCTGGCCGGGCCAGGGGGGTTCCCTGTCAACCCAGGGGACTCTGGGCAGGAGACTCCCCGGGGCACACCGGAGTCAGGCACCTCTGGGCCCAGCAGCGATGCAGAGTCAGTGTACATGCAGGCCACGTCCCAGCAGAGCCTAGAGCGAGCGTACACATCGCATTACTCCTACTCCGGCCTTTCACTGCAGAATGGAACCCGTGAGCGCTCCCACTACGTAACCAGTATGACAACAAGCTACGACCCAGCCCTGGGCACGCAGAAGGACCAGCATGACCAGGACCCGCCGTGGATCACCCGCATCCATGAGAGATCACAGCAGATGGAACGCTTTCTATCCACTCCTGAGACCACCCACTGCCGCAAGCAGCCCCGACCGGTACGCATACAGACAGGAGGCGTTCACATAAAGCAGGAGGCAGAGGACGAGTACAGCAGCTATGGTATGGATGAGTGCACAGGAGATACAGACCACGTTGAGGGTGTGGAGAGTGAGCCGAAGGGTGAAAGCTTTGACTCAGGGGTAAGCTCCTCCATTGGTACTGAGCCAGACTCCGTGGATCAGCAGCAGTACCTGCTTGGCTTTGGGAGGGAAGGGGTTGGAGAGGGGCAACAGTGCGAGGGGACCCCAGTGCAGATCGATGTCAATGACTCCTCCCCAGAGCAGATGCATGAGATGGAGGACAGGGGCACATCCCACGGCACTAGCGACAGTAATATGTTGCAGCCCCTGCCCAACCCAATCATGGCCCAGTCCCTGCCAAGTGCCCCACTCTATATGCGTCAGGCCGAATCCCTTACCAGCAACCTGAGGATGCCGCTCACCATGACCAGCAACACCCAGGTAATGGGCACGGCCAGCAACTCCTACCTGCCCAACCTCTTTGCCACACAGTCGGCCAGCAACAACAAACCCTTCCTCTTCAGCCTGCCACAGTCCATGGGAGGCCAACAGCCCCAGTTTGTGGCCGTGCCGCCCCCTAGTATGCCCCCATTCTCTCAGCAGTTGATGGTACAGCAGCAGGCAGCGCGGGAACAGCAACAGGCGGCCCAGATGGGACAGGGGGAGAAGAAGCCCTATGAGTGCACTCTATGCACTAAAACCTTTACTGCTAAACAGAACTATGTCAAACACATGTTTGTGCACACTGGTGAGTACACTGGCTCCTCTTACCATTTTGCATGTAACACTAGTATATTGCCATGAGTGGTTTGTGGTTCAAATAATTTCCCTGTACATTTGCAAATAAAATACACAAACACAATGAATGGTTCTTTAAGTTAAAATGTAGCCATGGATAAATGTTTATTTTGTTTAGTGGCTTGAAATATATAGGCTATTTCTTGATGGATGGCTAATAGCAAACAAATATTTTACTGGCATAAGGAAAATTACATAGGTTTTCTGTGCATGAAAGAAGTATTAATTTTAGGGATTGACATCAAGGGTTCCCCTACTGGCCGGGCAGGTTAACTTTCTGGTTTCTCCCCTCATTGAATTCATGGCAGTCGGGCAAGTTAACTTTCTGGTTTCTCCCCTTATTGAATTCATGGCAGTCGGGCAAGTTGAGCCTGCTCTGTGGTTTCCCCATTGGTCAGGTAGATTTAAAACAACTGAAAACAACCAAACTGCAAATAATTCCAGTAGCTTAAATATTATCTTTTTGGTTCCTGCCCATTGTTTAAGTGAAAGACAGAACATTTCTGGCATTTTATGGCCCTAGTTGTTTACACACAGAAATGCCATCAATTGTCTTCACTTAAACAATGGGGAGGAACCAGAAATATCAGTTTTAGGCTACCTTAATGTCAATCCCTGATTTTGATTCAGCTGAGCGGTACAAATTAGTTCTAAGGCTCTGTCACATTGAAAAATGAACTTTGGCAGCCTGCATCATAACTGATATTCTGTATTTGATTAATACAGTGAGTGATATTTCAGGTCTTGTATGGTTGCCAATGAAGCTAGTCCTGTAAAATATGACACATTGATTACTATTTGTAATTTAGAGTTTTATCACTGGGTGGGGGTTGGTGCATAAATATTAAAAAGGTCAAAAAGAGGGATGGCAACTACCACTGAGCAGGACGTTGGAATGGGTTCTAATTCTACCAGAATTCATAATCGGGCTCTTTATATTCCAGTTAAGAGCAGAATGATGTTATTTTAAATAGTTTCAAAAATATATTCAAGCCGAGATACTTATTCATAAACAGATGGAGGACGAGTGTGCCGATCAACAATGGCTGCTTGGCAGTGAGGTCAAACTTTGTTAGGGCATTGGGTTTAACTTGTTTTGTGACGGGCACAGTCCTCGTTCATTTGCAAAATTACATTTTCAAGGCTACATTGGAAGAATTGAGTTGCGCTGTCGGTGTCCTTCGTTGTTTAGCACGGTTTTGTGTTTTCCTGTCTCCCATTTCTCCTCCTAATGACTGTGACTTCTGTGTATATTCAGGTGAGAAACCACATCAGTGCAGCATCTGCTGGCGCTCGTTCTCCCTGAAGGATTACCTAATCAAACACATGGTCACACACACAGGGGTGCGTGCCTACCAGTGCAGCATCTGCAACAAACGCTTCACCCAAAAGAGCTCCCTCAACGTCCACATGCGGCTGCACCGTGGAGAGAAGTCCTATGAGTGCTACATCTGCAAGAAGAAGTTCTCTCACAAGACCCTGCTGGAGAGACACATGGCTCTGCACAGCACAGGGGGCGCCATCACAGGGCTGTCCGGGGCAGCAGGCGCCGGTGGCCCCGTCTCCATTCCCATGGCCGTGCCCGAACCCGGCGCCGGAGTGGTGGCCCTCGCCATGCCCGTCAGCGGAGGCGCCGGAATAGGGGGTGGGGTCGGAACAGGAGTGGGTGTGGCTGCGGAGGCAAGCTGCCAAGAAGGGACCACCTATGTGTGCTCCGTCTGCCCTGCCAAGTTCGACCAAATTGAGCACTTCAATGACCACATGCGAATGCACGTCTCTGATGGATAAGTACAAATAGATGCACTTCTTTAAAAAAAGAATGAAAAATAAAAATGGCACTAGATTTTTTTATTTTGGGGCATGAAGAGTAATGAGTATAGACACTGGCACATTAAGTTTCCCAGAAAGGAGTTTTTTTTGTTGTTATTCTAAAAGAAAAACAAGATGGTGGCCTTAAGGCTTTGTAGTTTGATATTGATCCACTGGATGGATCCTTACTACAGGCCTCTAAATGTATGCTTTCCTAAAATACTGATTTATGTGTTGAACACTACCGAAAGGCCTACGAAAGAAACACACACATACACATATTCAAACTTACACACCTATATACAGTATAGATATATGTTTGTATGAGTGTATGTGTTCATGTGTGTATGTGTGTGCTTGTGCTTGTGTATTTGTATGTGTGCGTGACTGCTTGTGTGTGTGTGCGCGTGTGCAAACATTGCCATGGAATTTCTAACATGGTAAATGTGATCCCATATTGACCGTTTTGGGCACTATAGGCGTCCAAGCTTACTGTGGTATAATTTTCAAATAAACAAAAAAAAATATCTGGCTTGGGCTAAAGATTCCCTCTTAAAAAATATTGTCGGTCACAAGTTTGCCTTCTTATGTCGGATAAGAAAAGTTGAGTAATTCATTTGACACTGGGTTTTTATTTATTATTATGGTATCGAGGGATTAACATGCAGCTGTTGTGGAGGTACAAGTTGATTTGACTAATTGTACTGAACTTCCTGTGAGTGGGTATAGGAATGGTTATTTGGTTAATGTTTTATTGTCCATGCATTTTGATGGTTCAGGTTAAGTTGACGAAATTAGGGTTGTTGATAAGACAGTATTTGAGCAACAAAAAATAAGTAATATTGTTAGGAGTTTATTTCGTTTGCATACACTGCCACTAATATCTTAGAAGACTGTTAAGGCTATAACTTATTAACAGAAGACAGAAGAAAGTTCTTCTTGACTTAATCCGTTTCTAAATTATTGTTTAGTTCTATGAAGAGGATTTGACATGTGCAGTTGTGGCAGGCTTGAGTATGCCACCAGACTTATCATGATTGCTGCTCCCACAACTTGCACCAGATTGTTATCAGCTGTAGATTACAACATGATTCTTCATTATTACTATTATCGTTCAAATGATTCAAAAAATATATATATATTATTTGATAATGGAATGATTTACCAAGGAAGTTTAAGACAGCCGTCAAATGGATTACCGGTGAATTGAGAATGATTCTGTGAACTTGCATTGGACAGAAATATCATCCTATGACCTAAAACTCTTGTCTACCCTGTTCCTAAGGACATGACCCAGCTATTTGAGCAGGTGGAGAAAATAAAATGCACTATACCTGAAATCTTAGCTCCACCTGGTGGCCCAAATGGCATGTCATGTTCGGACATGACATGCAGACAAGAGAGACACGAGGCAAAATAAAGCATGATAACATATACCCGGGCCAATAATTAGCCTACTTCATAATATACCACAATTTGCAGATGGACTTTCCAGACAATAAGATACATTCCTGTTTTCACCGGATACCTAGACACAAGTGTGTACAGAATAGATTTGGGAGTAGGGAGCGGGGATGCCGTTCAAGTGTCACGTCACTCAAAGGCTCTGCTCTGATATTTGTCTTGTTGTCCTTGCATTTTATCCAAAATAAGACAGACACGTCTGCCTGCAACTGCAATCTAACGTTTTTGCTCATTTCTTTGAGTAGACACTTTTTTTAGTTACAATGATGAGATCGTAACTAACCACAATTACAGTACAGTCTGAAAACAATATGTTGTAGATAAAAACAAAGTGCTGCATTGCAAATTTTCTTCAAATGCCTGTGCTTAATATTGAATTGTTATACTTAAGAAATTAAATTCTATGATTTTCATTTTCTAAAGGAAAAAAAGATTTCTTAAAAGCTTGATAAGAGGACTGCATTATTTTCTTGCATATATGTTGCACTGCTTAAACCGATAAGTGCACTACTGTTACCAGAGATATTTTAGTTTTAGAGAATAATAATCATTTTTTATCGAATGTTTGGTTGTAGAATTCACGTGTTAGAATAGCTTTGTTCTATTTTTCGATAAGGTAATTCAA
Source organism: Salvelinus alpinus (assembly GCF_045679555.1). Lineage (NCBI taxonomy): Eukaryota > Metazoa > Chordata > Actinopteri > Salmoniformes > Salmonidae > Salvelinus > Salvelinus alpinus. The sequence continues at coordinate 9,554,831 of NC_092098.1, read as the reverse complement.
CGTTTCTTGGCTTTTGTTATTGCTTGCTATTATATGTACTTACTTGTGCTGTGTTTGCGCAAGCATTTATTTTTTATTCAAATCCGAACCATCGCGTGAGCTTCTCTCTGTTTTTACCCTTTTAATGTATTCTTTTCAGGAGTTAAACCCTTCGAACAGCAGTTATTGCACTGCATACATTAGAACAGATGCTGAATTGTCATACAAAAGCATTCATGCCAAATGATATCCCCCCCAAAAACAAACTTTTTTTTATATAGTGTGCGTGGACATAAATGATACACATAAATCATAGGCGTGTTTTAGACATTTCTTTGGGAATAAGAGGGTGGGTGGGAGATTGTACGAAGCTTATTTGCTATTTGTAAATTGTTTCACAACTGTGTGTCTCTTGTGTTTTGTATGTCTGTGTGAGTGTTTGTGTGTGTTGTATAATCAAACTGTTGTTGTCCCAAGTGGATGTGTAATACCTGAACTGTAGGGCTTCCTTTGCAATATGCAGTGCAGGTACTATGAGAAGCAGCTTTTGCTAACCCTCATGGGCTAACAAACACATTTGTGATGCACATTTACAACAACATCTATTGATCAAATATTGATACTGGTAAATACATTGCCCCTATTGGAAGAAGTATATGGCATTTTATGCCTAGTGCTTTAGTTACCTTCCTTCAGCTGGTTGCTATTTGAAAAGGCAACCTGAGAAAACTCTCCTGCCAGCTTCACTGTGTTCTATCTTTGTCTCTTTCAAATGGGAAAAACAAGGAAGTGATGAGGACTGTTATTAACATAGATCACAACGTTAGGATATCCTCATATCAGAAACAACGGACCTACTGCATGCATCAGAGAGGGGTCTTCATATTATGTCGTAGAGTTTCCATCTGGTCACTGAATAGCATGTGGTTGTCAAGCGAAGGAAACAATATACACTCTCCTACGTGTTTTGTGGAACAGTGAATCTACGTGTTTAATGTGTCTATACCCCAGCGTATTTTCATACATATCTGTTTTACCGTTTAGAAATGAAAGCACGTTATGTATGTAGTCCCCCCATTTGAAGGTATTAGAAGTATTTGGACAAATTCCCTTATAGTGTATTACATTTAGTCAAAAGTTTTGTATTTGGTCCCATATTCCTAGCACGCAATGAGTTCATCAAGCTTGTGACTAACAACTTGTTGGATGCATTTGCAGTTTATATTGGTCGTGCTATTATGCTATGCCCACTAGAAATGAATGGTAAATAATGTGTAGTGTATTTTGGAGTCACTTTCATTGTAAATTAGAATATCATATTTCTGAACGATTATACATTAAGGTGGATGCTACCGTGATTATGGATAATTATGAATGAATCGTCAATAATGATGTGTGATAAAGTTACAGAGACATAAATATCATGCCCCCCCCCCCCAAATGGTAACCTCCCTGTTATTGGTAATGGTGAGAGGATAGCATGTTTCGGGGGATCTTTGTGCATCTGTAACTTGGTACATTAATGTAAAAGTGTTCAGAAACATATTATTTTCTCATTTACAATAAAAGTGACTCCAAAATGGCACAATAAGTATTCACTTTAAGTGAATTTGTCCAATACTTCAAATGGGGGGACTAGATACATAAAGTGCTTTAGTTTCTAAACAGTAAAACAGATATGTACTGTATGAAAATACCTTCAAATAAAAGGTGATATTCTGTACTGGCGCTTCATAAGACAATATTAAACGTTTTAGCTTCACTGTCCATATAAATACGTAGGTGAGTGTATGTGACTTGTGATTGGCCGGCAGTTTGTTATCCTCTGCTGCAGAGGTCTCTAGGGGGATCATAAGCCTAAACATGCTTCTACTCTATAGCTTCAATTGCTACACTAAGACAAGGAACACTGAATGGCTGCATGCGATGTTCATGTGTCTCTATTCTTGGAGGACTCTCTGTAGTCATAGGTTTGATGAGGCAAAGTCCTTAACAGATGGCTATAGTATGTAAGGGACTGCTAAGATCTATTTTGATCACATGTTATTGCTCTGGCATACAGTTGTTGTTGGTGTTGGTGTTGGTGGTAGTGTTCAGGGCCCGTAAACCAGGGTCTTAGTTTTAGTGAGGTCCGGACTGTTTTAAGAAAGTTGAAGCTCATTTACTGCATTTCGATACAGTTTAAAAACTCTAAAATGCTATTTGGAGAACAGCAAACGTGACCCCAGCCATTATCACACTGGTTGCTGTAGCTTCATTCACCTCAGTCCATCTCCAAACACATAGCCTACTAGCGATACAATTAGCCGCTACACATGAATTCAGAACTGGGATTAAAAACTATAATTGAATACGTACAGTGGGATATGTTGGCAGAAAAAAGTATTTCATTAACGAAAAGTAAACAAATTAGTTTGTTTTACAGAAAAATTGTTTTTGCAGTTTTACAGCTAATTTCCTGCCATTCTCCACATTTTGCCATGACTTATTCCACGTGAATGATATCTGAGTGAGAGTGACTAACAAAATCAATTGGAATCCCCCTGGAGTGGCCTGCTTGCCCAGTCGGTAATTCAGCCACGATCACTACAAGTTTAGATAGCTGGCTAGACTAACTAGACTAATTTACCAATCTAAAAATGTGTTACTGCCATGTGCTAATTGAGTGACTGTCAGTGAGTGACATATAACAACAGGAAAACTACTGATGCACAACTAAGTTTTGAAATTGCACCTTGTATATTCTACTATTCTAACTCTCAACAGTCAATTGAGACCCCGACGGAGTTCCACCTTTTAATTTTTTCCCTTCTTCTATGTAGTTACAGCCCTGGTGATTGTCTGCTCTATGGAATAATATAGAAATGGTCAACCAGCTAGGCAGAGCAGTCCAGTCACCAAATTAGCCCCAGTAAACACAGTGTGTACCATGCACCGTGAAAGCAAGTCCATCCTTCAGTTTCACAAAACAGAATAATGAATGCACTCTGATAGCCATGGAGCCATCACGTATTTATAATGAAACCAAGACCAGACAATAGCTGCTTCCAAATGCATTATCAGCGAGATAATCTAGCACTATTTTGTGATTATCAAGATTATCAAGTGATTATTTTGACCACTTTGCAGTCTCTTACAGTCAGCCTAAATGATGTTTATGTAATACATGAATCAAATGCACTGTTGACTGTCGATGTTTGTCTAAAGTGTGTCATTTTCTCGTGGTCACAGGTTGTTTAAAAAGACAATAGCGATGTAGATGTTGGTTTCTGAGAGACAGCGTTTCGAGAGTGGATTTGGGTTATAAATCATCCATATTATCACACGGCTTATGAGAGGTTCAATGGAAAAATGACATGACATTGACAGTACTGAGGTATAGGCCTGTTGGTTACCCATAGACGGTTGACCTCACTCATACGTGTGTTTTAAGGCAAACTTGACTTACAAGCAGAAGTTTAGCATTAGTATCATCTTATGATACTATACATTGACATGGCTTAAGAACTACCTAGGATTTTTTTCCAACAGCGCCATTTTTCCCTCTCCCTGGCCTTACTTATAACAGCTCTCTTTTTGTTTCATTCACTTATTGTACCAGTGGCTGATGTCCCATTATTGTGTTCAATGAATAGTCAGAAAGTTGTGAAAACATGCAATGCAACCCTGAAATACACCCCTGTCATAATTGTCCAATTTATGTTTGTAAGATTGCTATAACAATGTATTTTTCAACTATACAATATATTCACAGGTATAGAGTTACGTAGAATTAAGCCTATAGCTTTTCGTTTGGAGTTTTAACGGTCATTTTCTTATATTTCACGTTTTCACTTAAGTGTGGACACACAGGATCAGTTTTGCAGTGTTTGAATCATCTGTGTGCTTGTGTGTTTCAGGGCTTTACTTTGCCCTTTTTTCTTGCAACCATTGTGTACCGGTGTATTTGTCATTCGTTTTTAGATAGTGGGCCAAGGATAGACAGCCATTGAAGACGTCACAGCTTGGCAGAAGCGCGTATCTTCTGGGTGGACACAAACCTCTTTTCAAATGAGAGATCTTTGGGGAAAATATAAGAACAAAAGTAGTGATGTAATCGATATACACGCTTAGGAAAAAAGGTGCTATGTAGAACCAAAAAGAGTTTGTCAGCTGTCCACATAGAAGAACCATTTGAAGAACCCTTTTTGGTTCCAGGTAGAACCCTATTGGGTTGCAGGTAGAGCCCTTTCTACTGAGGGTTCTATATGGAACCCAAAAGGGTTCTGCCTGGAACCAAAAAGGGTTCTTCAAAGCGTTCTCCTATGGGGACAGCCGAAGAACCCTTTTGGAGCCCTTTTTTCCTGAGTGTAGTTCTAATTCTAGAAGGCTTAGAAATACTCATGCTATTTGTCGAACAGCTTACATCAGTGTCCTCACATTCATTTCATGCGCTTCCATAGTATCTTGCATAGTAACTCAGACAGTAACGAACAGTTACCCTGACAGTAAACCTGCTGGCACACATTATATAGATCGATTCCAACTACATGGTATCAGTTGAATCTAATGGATATACAGTACATACACCTCTTCATCAACAACACGTATAATATAGACTTTTTGAGATACAGACAGAACTGCAGCTAAATGAATGTGCTTTGAGGGATATAAGGAGTGTGCCTATCTATCAAGTGCCTATTTGTACAGTGCTATACGAAATCTTCATAAAGTAGTTTTGCTCTCCTACAGTACATTTTCCAAATATATACAGTATATACACATGATAATCTATACACAAATGATAACAATATTTATACTACTATAACAACAATGTTGGTCATAGTCTTAACACAGTGCGTCCTAAGAAAGCCTTTTTAAAAGATCTTTATCCGCCTCAAATCTTCTATTTATATAAAGATAGATTTGTGTTTTTATTTCCTGCTGTCATACATAGTTTTGTAACTAATACAAGAAGAGAAAACCGCTCTGATAAACAACTGGAGTTACTGTAATACAGTAAGGGTCATAGCCCACCCAACTCTTCATTAAAACAATGAGTAAGCATGTACAATAATATCATATAGTAGCTGGTCCCTATCTTCATATTTGCCATTACACACACACAGAATTGTTCTGTTTGTCTAAAACGATGTAATCTCAAAGAGTTTGCCCAGGTCTGTAAGCACACCTAAATTGTCATGACTTTTGGCTTATCAGCTTTAGCTATCATTCTTCCGCCATACTGAACGTCCATAAATACATTTGTTTGTTTTTTGTTTTGCTCTTCTAAAAAACAAAATAGTAGTCACTAAAACCCTTTTCACATTTTGTTTTGATGCAAAATGCCAACCACAATCAAATGTTGTCCTTCGACATAGCCTAGCTGTTCTCTCAGAATTCAGTGATTACGATCTCACTTCAGACATCCCAGTCAGTTGAGCACATACCGTGTGTTTGTTCCCTGCCTGTAGTTCATATTGATGGATTGCGTGTATACTTGTGTCTTTGTGCTGGTTCGGGCGATGATAGGCAGTCCGAAATCTGTTTCTGACCTCGCAATCAATTATGCTTCTCTGTCCCTGCACATAGCTACACGTGCACCTGCATTTCTGTGCATGATCAGTGACACAGATGCAGTACTACATTTGATTCAGCTACTCCAGTCTACAACACCACAGCAATACCAGGTTAGAAGTGCAAACAAGTTTTACGCGAAGAGTAGCAAGCCTTTGTCCGAGTGTTGACTGTAATTCAAAGTGTCCTTATAAACCAGAATCAGACAGCTGTCCCATTATTAGCCTCTCTTCAGCGTTCTTCTCTTTACTATCGTTGTATGAGAGTGTTACTCCCTAGAATATGATTTGGAGATCAATCGTCATCTTTTTTTTGTTTGTGTATCTCTGACTTGAATTGATAGGGAAAAGTTCATGTTATGTATTATCCAAACCCAATACCCCGCCGCATATTTGAAATATTGACATTCCTGTATTGTCCAGAACATTCCTAACTAGTCTGGCATCACTTTACGTGACTATGTTGTAACAGATGACGTGACCCCCAACAGCCTTACTAGGACACCAGATCATTGACTTTGTTTTCACTATTTGCTGGTCTGCTGGTTATTCTGTCCTGGGACATTTTCCCCTCTAAGTTGGTTTATGTTGAGTATCTGCAATAAATCCCACTCGTATTGCTGTTCATTTAAATGTCACTGGCTAGCTCAAATGTAGATGATTACAGGTCAGTCTCAGAAAAGCACTGCTTAGCACCTCTTGCATTGATGATTCCATCATTGTATTTGCTATAGCTTCTAAACCTAGGGCAGAATATGCCCCTGCGTACACGACAATGGTCTGCTTGCTACCATGGCGTGCTCTCCTGGACCATGGCGTGCTCTGGTGCCTATCTGATTGGGTTTCATATGCAATATCTCAACCCCCCCCCCCGGTAAATGTTGTCTTTTAGTTATAGAGAATACTGAGTCATCCAGAAGCTGTGGCGTTTGAAAGGTGCTGAATGAAAGAGCCTCAACAGTAGCTTGCTTAGCACCCTTGGATGTCTTGGGGCTTTCGGCAGGTCTCTTGAACTTCTAACATGTCCAAAAGATAGTTTATGTCTATGGTAAGATTAAGTAACATGCACTGCACTGTATTACCCATATGTTTTTCTAAGTTGGTCCCTCTTTCACCTAATAGGTTCGGTTAACACTTTTCTGTCCACTTTCGGCTGTGTTCCCCTCCCCCCCCCCCATACTTTTGGTCTCAATCAGCATGCAATCATATATAATTAGTTTGAACATGCAGAACTTCCATGACAATACGTTGCTTTGTGTTGTTGTTGAAGGTGGCGGTAGTTGTCATTATTTTTGTCTGCTGTGATATGGATCCAAGAAAACCATTAGGGGGTTATCGAACATGTTGGATGACATGTTTTTGTTGTTGTTGCCGTAAACACCAAAGAATCATAAGAATATCACAGTGTCTTGAGTTTCAAGCAGAAATAACATAATCTGTTGTGTAAGCGATAACAAAGACTACCAAGATGTACGTTCCTGTACATTTGTACGTGTTCAAATCTGGCTAGATGGCTACTGTTCTATTTTATTTTGATACTAAAGACAGGGTGCTTGTGAAAATGCGTTACTGCTTTTTATACTCTGATCACGATCGGTAGACTAGTTGAATAGTTGTGTTGATGTGCCTACTGTAGACCAAAATAGCTTTTCTAAAGAAATTCAGCAAAACAGAAAAAATAAATCTGACACGTAGTAGCTGGGGTGTAAAACTATAGCATGTTATTACATGAATAAGATTTTAAATGTTGCATTGTTCCTCTGCTTAAAAGTAATACTCAATATCTATTAGTTATTTTTTCTACATACTCTCAGCTAATTGATTTAGGCCTTTCCAATACGCGCATTTGGTTTGATTCATCTGTTTGTCTTTGTTTGATTCGTTCGTCTGCTATTCCAGTTTTCAGTAGTTGATTTCTTCCTGCCGTATTGTTGATTTCAAAGCTTTTATTCTCTGATAAACAAAATGCACTGGATTGGTGGAAAACTGATACTAAACTGAAGTGCCATGCACAATTTATCTATTTGCCTGACTAATATTCAAAAGACACATGTCTCAAAATGTTTTTTCAAACATATAGTGGAAGATCCATACCGAATTTATACTGTTTTTTCATACTTTGAGATGGACCAAGATGCTAGTTGCTTTTGCACATATTTGTTTATTGGTTTTGCAATGTGTTGATGCCATTGAGTAAAAGATTAGGAAGATTAAACTTGCCGCTGCCCATAACAACCAATTCAAGTAACGCAAAGAGGCCTAAATCAGATTTAAGGGCCTTTTTCTTTTATCCCACAATACGATATTATTACATTTTGATGGCTACCCTAGAGCCTGCTACAGATACATTCTTCCCAGAGAGCATTAAACCCAATAGCCAGCAGACATTTGATGAATAATTACTGCAAAACAACAAAACAGTGTAATAATATTCACATTAATTGAGTTGTATTAACATCTTGTAGATGTGGACCAAATTTCTTATCAGTTGGTGGCATACATGATGTCGATTACTACATGATATATTTTCTGTAATATTAATTGTTCATATCAAAGAAGAATGTAACCCCTTGGATTTTGTTGTTGTTAATATTTCACTTATTGATGAGGTATGGCCTTTTGAAGCTTTTTTCAAGCTGGATGTTTGAAATATGATTAGTAATTTGTGTCATGCTTCTTTAGTGTAGTAGTGTCATAAAGTCAGTGTCTCCCTTGGACATTGTAAGATCCCCTCAGTGATAAATCAGAAATTCAGTGTGCTCTCGAAGTGTAGCTAGCTGTATGTTACAGAAAGCTTAGGTTTTTAATCAGTTAAGCTTTTTGAGAGAAAAAAATGCACCTGCAGTGAAATATGAGGTGCATTTATATATACACATGTATTTAGTTAAGAATATTTTGTTTAGGTTTTGTTGCCTGCTTTGGCTTGCGATTTCATTATCTTCCTGATCAAATACTCCTTATATATATTAAAATAATGAACTTGGCAGAAGTGGAGCTGTTGTAGTACAGGTAGTTAACATCACAAGTAAGCAACCCTGACTTATATGCTGCAGTAATGTTGTTTTGTCAGTTTTCTTTTCTTTTATGTGTGCTCCAAGTTGGTTTTTATTTTTATTACTGTTATGAAACAACCTTGTTTGAATTGTATGACTGCTGTTTTGAAATAGGTGATAACGTTTTATTTTAAATTTTTATATATGTACAAGGAAGTTTTATACTTTGACTTGTCAAACACTGGACTGAGTTTTCCAACATTTCCAAGTTGAGAGCTGTTATATGAGAGACATGAACCGACTGCACAGAATAAAGCCTTATCTCACCCATTACCTGACAGATGGCGCATGTCCACACTGCTGGAGAAGGAATAGTGACAACATTTTTTAATGGAAATTGCTAATTATATTTGCACCATTTTCATTTAGTTCAATAAGGTGCTGAATATATCTGCTAAATTGTTGCATTTTGTCAGGCTTATAAAATCTGTCCGTCATTATTATACAATAACAATTTCAAAATTCGCTGTTCTAACGAAAGACTGTTCTAATAAGTATATGCTAAAATATCAAAAGGGATACCACTTAATAGCAATTCAATAATCAAACTAAACCACTCAGTATATGTTGTCTTAATGTTAAAGTCTTTTGCAGAGTCAACTACCACTTATCAAACCAGAAAAGAGATTTGCACTAAACATATTTTGGTCTTTGTTGATGGAAAGCAATACAACACAGAACATTTGACACATACTTCAAGCCACAGTATTTGAAATAAAAACGCCGTCTGTGTACAGGTGTAATGCTGTGTAAAAGGTTATATTTGAAAAGTTTTTGTTTTTTTTCATGATTTTTGTTTAAAGGTACAGAATGGAAACCTGTTGTCTTTGAGACACATTATGAACTTGGACACGCACATATTGTTGTTTAGAGTTGACATGTTTGACCAATCAGACGTTCTGTTTCCTCTTGTAATTGTTTTGGACTAAATGAAATTGCTCTTACAAGCCCTAAGTGAGGGACAGGAAGGAGTTGAGAGTCACAAGATGTCCCATAAACATGCACTCATTGTAAAATGTCCTCATCAGAAAAAGATGGTGGTAACAGAAACAAAGGGTAATAAAGGTTTATGTTATGTAGACAATATTTTCTTTCAAATGATGCCAACATAACACATTAAACTTCCTCCATGTTAAAACATTCAATTTCTTCACTGATTTACTCATTTTTCTGTTTTAAAACACTCATATGTAAAGATCTGAGGTCAGGTCGGAGTACATTTTTCTGGGACATTATTGAAAACATTTTTGAAAATGGAAAAAAAGACTACAACATTTCTGTAGAAAAACACTGATGGATGGGAAATGCATCTTTCCTCGTCAATTTTAACATCAGTTTAGTCATCCAAAGAATCAAAGTCCACCCAAATATATTATAATTCATAATTATCCATAAGGAAATAGACATCAAGAGTAGTGGGGTGGAACATTGTTGAAATCGAAATGTTCTCTATTGATAATTATGAACCATCAATCATTTATGATAGCAATCATGATAATTATAATTTTTGGTATCTGGGAATAGTAGCTTTCCTGTTATAACTGCTTTGTGGTGTTATTGAAAGGTGTTGCAGTTTGTCTAAATATGAAGCATAAGTATGTGCCTTCTTGTAATCTCCTTGGTGAGCTTGTTATTATTGAGAAGCTGAAGCCAGCCAATAGTGTTTGCACTAAAACCAAATTGCTTTTGTGATGTAGGCTATTTAAGCAAGCTTGTTGCATCACTTTAACCGTACAGTATGCATGAGGGTGAAATTGGTAAGTTCTAGGGCTAGTGCTCCCATCTGTTAACTAGTGCAGCTTAGTGAATACCCCGAATATATATCAGCTTTGTACTGCGTTCACTTTTTGATTCCATCTCATTCATTACTCTTCTAATTTCTCAGACGCATGTTCCACATGAAATAACCCCTGTGGAATATCCATACTCTAAAAGACAAGCAAATGACATAACAAATCAAATACAGCTCTCCTTTTTATTTTCATATGCCATAGCTGAAGAGCTGCATTAGTGTAGTAAGAGATATTCAACCATTTCTCTCAATCCATGGGGATGCATGAGTACAAGAGGCTACTTCGAGACTTGGTCAACTTTATTTTGATTGTTTTTTAAAGTTTGTGTTTCTAAGTTATTTTAGACAGTTGAAATCTAAGAGAAATAAATACCTACATGCTTTGAGTCTTACAAATGCACCTTATTCATGTCAGTCTGAGTGGAAAAGGCTGGTTATGTAATATCTCTGATTTAGCACCTTACTACACAGCATGTTTTCACTATATGCCAGTTTTGCTATTCTTCCGTGCATATGATTTCCAAAATAAACCTTATATATTTTGTGAAAATGTTTAAAGGGATGTGCCAAAGTTAGGAGGCGATCTCCCGAGTGTTTAAGCTTATAATTTTTTTCTTTCTTCCTCCTTCAGTTATCACAATGTTATGTCAAACTTTTCCTATCAATGTGTGAAAGCAAGTTATTTCAGCAAACAGTATCATTACCTGCCATTTTACAGTAAGCCCTGTATTTCACGTATATTTACCAGTGATGTGTATTTGTTATTATAAAGAAAAATTGCCGTAAAGCTTCATTATGTTACATAATATTGTGACTTTTTTCGAAAAACTGTGAAGACTTATCTTGCATATACTTTATACAGAAGTATTAAGCCTTAATACAAAATACTAAAAAAAGTGTGGAAGAATAAACTGATTGTTGCTAAGTAAGGATGATTTTTTGTAAATGTTACCAGCACTTTTTTTGTAATTTTCACTCTCTGAGGTATTGTACAAGTTCACGCTGTTTGTGAAGTTTGATTATGAAGGAATAAAAAAACTAGTACTTTCCTGTACTTCACAGAAAGTAATGTTGTGTGTTTTTATTTCATTAAAGGATTTGCCTAGTAGATCAGACATACGGTGCATTCGGAAAGTATTCAGACCCCACTTTTTCCACATTTTGTTACGTTACGGCCTTATTTTTTCCCCCTCAATCTACAAACAATACCCCATAATGACAAAGCAAAAATAGGTTGAGAAATTGAGACATTAGGTTGACATTAGGTTGAGACATTCACATTTTCACATGCCCATTCTCCCAAGCAGATCCTCTCAAGCTTTGTCAGGTTGGATGGGGAGTGTCGCTGGACAGCTATTTTTAGGTCTCTAAAGAGATGTTAGATTGGGTTCAAGTCCAGGCTCTGGCTGGGCCACTCAACGACATTTAGAGACTTGTCCGTTCATCTTTCACTCGATCCTGACTAGTCTCCCAGTCTGAAAAACATCCCCACAGCATGATGCTGCCACCACCATGCTTCATCGTAGGGATGGTGCCAGGTTTCCTCCAGATGTAACGCTTGGCATTCAGGCCAAAGTTTTCAATCTTGGTTTCATCAGACCAGAGAATCTTGCTTCTCATGGTCTGAGTCCTTTAGGTGCCTTTTGCCAAACTCCAAGCAGGCTATCTGGCTGCTCTACCATAAAGGACTGATTGGTGAAGTGCTGCAGAGATGGCTGTCCTTCTGGAAGGTTCTTCCATCTCCACAGAGGAACTCTGGAGCTCTGTCAGATTGACCATCGGGTTCTTGGTAACCACCCTGACCAAGACCCTTCAACCCCGATTGCTCAGTTTGGCTGGGCGACCAGCTCTCGGAAGAGTCTTGGTGGTTCCAAAACTTCTTCCATTTAAGAATTGTGGAGGCCACTGTGTTCTTGGGGACCATCAATGCTGTAGCAATTCCTTTGACCTCATGGTTTGGTTTTTGCTCTGAAATGCACTGTCAACTGTGGGACTTTATACAGACAAGTGTATGCCTTTCCAAATCATGTCAAATCAATTGAATTTACCACAGGTGGACTGAGAAACATTTTAAGGATGGAAACAGGATGCACCTGAGCTCAATTTGGAGTCTCATAGCAAAAGGTCTGAATACTTACAGTTGAAGTCGGAAGTTTACCTACACTTAGGTCGGAGTCATTAAAACTCGTTTTTCAACCACTCCACAAATTTCTTGTTAACAAACTATAGTTTTGGCAAGTCGGTTAGGACATCTAATTTGTGCATGACACAAGTAATTTTTCCAACAATTGTTTACAGACAGATTATTTCACTTATAATTCAGTGTATCACAATTCCAGTGGGTCAGAAGTTTACATACCCTAAGTTGACTGTGCCTTTAAACAGCTTGGAAAATTACAGAAAATTATGTCATGGCTTTAGAAGCTTCTGATAGGCTTATTGACATCATTTGAGTCAATTGGAGGTGTACCCGTGGATGTATTTCAAGGCCTACCTTCAAACTCAGTGCCTCTTTGCTTGACATCATAGGAAAATCAAAAGAAATCAGCCAAGACCTCTGTCACGCCCTGACCATAGATAGCCTTTTTATTCTCTATGTTGGCCTGGTATGGTTCCCAATCAGAGGCAGCTGTTTATCGTTGTCTCTGATTGGGGATCATATTTAAGCAGCCATTTCCCCACTATGTTTTGTGGGATCTTGTTTTTGTGTTGTTACCTGTGAGCACTCCAGAATGTCACGTTTCGTGTATTCTTTATTGTTTTTTGTGCGGTTCACTTTAAATAAAATGACGAACCGATTTCACGCTGCGCTTTGGTCCTAATGTTATTATGGCGATCGTGACAACCCCAGAAAAAAATTGTAGAACTCCACAAGTCTGGTTCATCCTTGGGAGCAATTTCCAAACGCCTGAAGGTGCCATGTTCATCTGTACAAACAATAATACGCAAGCATGAACACCATGGGACCACGCAGCTGTCATACCGCTCAGGAAGGAGACGCTGTCTCCTAGAGATGAACGTAATTTGGTGTGAAAAGTGCAAATCAATCCCAGAACAACAGCAAAGGATCTTGTGAAGATGCTGGAGGACACAGGTATCTATATCTATACTGTGGCATCTATATCCACAGTAAAACGAGTCCTATATTGACATAACCTGAAAGGCTGCTCAGCAAGGAAGAAGCCACTGCTACGGTCTGCAACTGCACATGGGGAGAAAGATCTTACTTTTTGGAGAAATATCCTCTGGTCTGATGAAACAAAAATAGAACTGTTTGGCCATAATGACAATCGTTATGTTTGGAGGAAAAAGGGGGATGCTTGCAAGCCGAAGAACACCATCCCAACCGTGAAGCACGGTGGTGGCAGCATCATGTTGTGGGGGTGCTTTGCTGCAGGAGGGACTGGTGCACTTCACGAAATAGATGGCATCATGAGGAGGAAAATGTTGTGGATATATTGAAACAACATCTCAAGACATAAGTCAGGAAGTTAAAGCTTGGTCACAAATGGGTCTTCCAAGTGGACAATGACCCCAAGCATACTTCCAAAGTTGTGGCAAAATGGCTTAAGGACAACAAAGTCAAGGTATTGGAGTTGCCATCACAAAGCCCTGACCTCAATCCCATAGAAATTGTGTGGGCAGAACTGAAAAAGCGTGTGCGAGCAAGGAGGCCTGCAAACCTGACTCAGTTACACCAGCTCTGTCAGGAGGAATGGGCCAAAATTCACCCAACTTATTGTGGGAAGCTTGTAGAAACGTTTGACCCAAGTTAATTTAAAGGCAATGCTCCCAAATACTAATTGAGTGTATGTGAACTTCTGACCCACTGGGAATGTGATGAAAGAAATAAAAGATGAAACAAATCATTCTCTCTACTATTATTCTGACATTTCACATTCTTAAAATAAAGTGGTGATCCTAACTGACCTAAAACAGGGAATTTTTACTGGGATTAAAAGTCAGGAATTGTGAAAAAACTGAGTTTAAATGTATTTGGCTAAGGTGTATGTAAACTTCGACTTCAACTGTAGATAGATAGATAGATAGATAGATAGATAGATAGATAGATAGATAGATATCACAAGAAGATAAGACTCACTCATTCATTATGGACTGGATGGTCATGATTAGAGAGCCAGGAGTTTTTCTAAAGTGAATGTTAGAGCAGGGCAAGGGGTCAATTACATCAGATCTCGGCAGAGAGGAAGAGAAGAAGCGAAAGGGTCTATTCTGGAAAAATATGTCAGTGCAGATTAAAACTTCTTCGGGCTAGGGTCTAGTTTATTGAATTTCCGCCTGACTGACGTGCCCAAAGTAAACTGCCTGTTACTCAGGCCCAGAAGCCAGGATATGCATATAATTGGTAGCATTAGATAGAAAACACTTTGAGTTTCTAAAACTGTTAAAATAATGTCTGAGACTATAACAGAATTGATATGGCAGGCGAAAATCGGAAGAAAATCCGACCAGAAATCTTTTTTTTTAGCTCCCAGGCTCTTATTATGGAAACCTATTGTTTCTTTGTAACTGCGTCACCCAGATTGCAATTCCTATGGCTTCCACTAGATGTCAACAGTATTTATTCAAGGTTTCAGGCTTCTTTTTTGAAAAACGAACAAGTATTTGGAGTTTTTGTTAGGGGACCACCTGAAGCAAATCAGTCTTTCAGGCGCGCGCTTACGCATTTTCCTTTCCTATTGAACATACTACTTTCCGTGTAAAATATTATAGTTTATTTACATTTTAGAGTACCTGAGGATTAAATAGAATATCTTTTGACTTGTTTGGACGAAGTGTAGCGGTAGCTTTTTGGACTCCTTTGTCTGCATGTTGAACGAGTGGATTACTGAAATCAATGGCGCCAACTAAACAGACTTTTTGGGATATAAAGAAGGATTTTATCGAACAAAACGACCATTCATGTTGTAACTGGGACCCTTGGGATTGCAGAGGAAGATCTTCAAATGTAAGTGATTTATTTCATCGCGATTTGGGATTTTGTGAAGCCTGTGCTGGTTGAAAAATATGCTAATGTGGGGCGCTGTCCTCAGCGCATTTTGAAATCTGACAACGCAGTTAGATTAACAAGAAGTTAAGCTTTTAAATGATTAAAGAAACTTGTATGTTCATGAATGTTTAATATTATTATGAATATTTATTTGGATTGCGCATTCTCCAATTTCACTGGATGTTATCAGCAGGTGTCCCGCTCAACACCTAGCCCTAAGAAGTTTTAAGCAGATGAAATTATAAGTTTTTGTATGGGGGTGCAATGCGAGTGTCTAATTTGGTCAAGATAGAAGTGAATTGCTATTTTGATAGCTGAGGCTTATTTGATCAAATAGAAGTTTCATAATGCTTAAGTTATAGTCCAAACTGAATCAGGTTAGTTACAATTAGGGTTGGAGCAAAAACCTAGCTCTCCAGGAACAGGGTTTGAGAGCCTTGGGCTAGAATGTTCCCACCTGATTTCGCTTCCTCCCTCCTGGCTTTCGCCTTTGCGTACATGTATTTCCATCGTTAGAGAAGTCAGCCAACCAAATTGTCAATATAGATCATCTTTGATCTGGGCCATGTGCACTGACTGCAGTGCGCAGCATTGATGTCCTCGAACATGCCAGCTGTGGAGCACGCGTTTTTACGACAATGCACAACAGATTTGATTCCTACACTGTACATTGCACATGTGAGTCTAGCTAGTCAAAATGGCTAAGTCAAAAACTGCACTAAATGGTGCATAAACTATGAAGATTACAAGGTTTGCGCAACGAACTCCAGGCTTTTCAATAACTCGGGTTGTTACTGATATTTTTTGTTGTGCTACTGGTTAGTTGAAATGAAAGGTCGAGAGGCACTGATGGTGCCAGAGACATCTAAATTACGTTCGCTAGCTAGCTCATATTAGCGTTGTAGCTACCTGGCTGACCAAAGTAAGCGTGACAATTTTTCCTTGTCCATATGGAAGACCGTTGGCTAACTAACAAGCTACACCCTGTAACGTTACACAAATGTCCAGGGCCAATGATGACGATCTTTGTTAGCTAAATCAGATATTGATGATACAATAACAACAAGCGAGGGGCAACATAAGTAATGATTGTTGCCCCTGTTAGGATTTATGTTTATGCCCGTTACCATCTTGTAGGAAGAGGAATATTGTTTTGTTATATCTGCATTGTTTGTGTGTGAGTGTATGTGTGTAAAGACTGAGCAATATAGAGTGACATGCTATAAAAGCTGTGGTCAATCTGGAGAGGGGAGGGGTGCATATCTCTAGGCCAACCAGGGAGGGTAGGACACTGGACAATACCATAAAAGGAACTGTTTGAGTGTAGCATCTGGGGAGCGGAACAAGACAGATCTAATCTACCCATAGACCAGATGCGGACACCTGAGAGCACCAAGAGACTGGGACCAGTCTGAGTGCCAGCGATAGGCTGAGCAAAGTTTAAACCACGCTCAGCCTCTACTGTGATAGGCCAACGGACGGGTTGGAACTATGGCTGTCATAGTATAATAACTTGTTTGCGCACATTCCAGAGTTCTCTGTTTTACCCTGCGCAGTGATATAGTGAACCCGTATATACGAAAATTGCATTTGCCATTTATTGCTTGCGTTAATTAAAAATAATGAAAGAAAGTTAGCAGACCTTGCTTTTTATTTATCCTGATACCGGATTCGATTAACGCAGCGCTTACACCCCTCACTCCAGTGCAGCGATGGTCCAGGGGATGGATGAAGAGGAACTTCATCAAGCACTAGCAGATTACATAATTAGTGCCAGTGAGGATGAGGTGGGATGCACACACCACTGCAGTTATTATCTTGAGAAAATAAAACAGTAGCATATGGGCATTTCCATCTGAAAGGACCCATAAGCATCAATATGTAAAGTTCTGAGTAGGGATGAAACGGTTACCGGTATCACGATAAACCACAGTAAAATTCCCAACGGTTAGCATTACCGTTTCAAACATTAATTATCAATAAAACTGTGTTTGATTACCGTGGCTTGAAAAACTCACTGTAAATACTGTCCAGCATCAACCAAAGTTAGCAACAGCCTGACGCAGGCGCAGCCTGCAACGTGGGTTTTGTTTTGTGTGAAAACATGGCGGAAGGCAGTGACAGCGCTCTGGAGATTTTTCAGCCTTCTAAGAGGACCAAATCTGAAGTGTGGTCGTATTTTGGGTTTTACAAGAGTGCTGAGGGAAACTTAATTGAAGATGGTCACCCTGTCTGCAGAACATGCAACAACAACAAAATCACTGCGAAAGGGGACAACACTTCAAATCTCTTGAGTCATCTTCATGACCAACACCCACCACTTTATAGGGAATGCAAGGTAAGTTAACTTTTAGCTCAATGCATGATGTGGGGACTTCGGAATGGGGGAAAATGTCATTGTTTGTCTGTCTAACTTGCTGATACCTTGTCAATCATGTAAACTGAAGCTTTCAGTGTTACCTACTCTTGTAAAAACACTACCCGTTGTTCTGCTGCTGTATGCGTCGTGTGTCTGCAGACTCTATTCGCCCATTGCACACGATAACACGTTATGTAGTTTAGTCACCCAACCAACATATTTTGTTTATTCAAAATCCGGCAGTCGTCGACTTGGTTGTAAAAGTGTTCCAACAGGAGAAACACTATAGACTCCAATATTTATGTCAACTGTTGGGCTCATTGCAATTACTATCACTGTCTTCTTAAGACTCATTTGTATTTATGTAAATTGTGCATGGGATCATTGCATATACTCAAATGTAACACAGAAGATTGTGTGTGTGTGTGTGTGTGTGTGTGTGTGTGTGTGTGTGTGTGTGTGTGTGTGTGTGTGTGTGTGTGTGTGTGTGTGTGTGTGTGTGTGTGTGTGTGTGTGTGTGTGTGTGTGTGTGTGTGTGTGAGTGAGTTAATCATAATAATACATTTGCTATTTCCTTGTTTACAGAGTGGGCGTGCAGCAGGCAAACCCAGTGATGCTACTGTTCCCTCCTCATCTACAGCTGGGATACAGACACTCCAGCAAGCATTTAAAAGGCAGGCTGCTTATGCACCAACATCAAAAAATGCTCAAGGCCTCACTGCAGCCCTTTCATATTACATTGCAAAGGACATGATGCCGTTTCAAATTGTTGAGAAGCCTGGCTTTCTGAGGCTGATGAAGGTTGCCGTGACTCACTACAAAGTGCCATCACAAACATTACTTTCCAAGACTGAAATCCCAGACCTGAACAACCAGGTTAAAGCTGATGTTGGAAAAAGTTTGTCTCAAGGCACATGGTTTGCTGCAACTACTGATCTCTGGACCAGTAAAAGCGGGGGTGGTCAACCCTACATCAGCTTCACTATCCATTACCTCACCCCAGACTGGCAACTGGAATCAAACTTCCTGGAATTACAGTTCTTTCCAGAAGATCACTCGGCTCACATCATCAGAGGATTTTTTGAGAATATGCTGGAAGAGTGGGGGATCAACAAGAAAGACCTGGTCTGCATAACCACAGACAACGCAACAAACATGATCAAGGCTTTTGAAGAGTTCCCAGATCTGTGGCTTGGGTGCTTTGGCCATAATTTGAACCTGGCCATCTCAAAGGCTCTGAAAATTCAGAGTTGACACAGCAGTTAAGGCCTGCTGTCATCTGGTCCAAGGCTTCTGACGGAGCTGGAAGAGGAGAGAACTGAGAGAAAAGTAAGCTGGCCTCAACATGCCACAAAAGGCTCTGATCCATGATGTGGTGACCCGATGGGGATCTACACACAAGATGCTTGAGCGTTTCCTCAGCCAACAGCAGCCAGTCTGTGCAACACACTGGCTGGAGAAAGAGGAACATGGCATCTGATGCCCAAGGATGCCGACATAAGTGTCATAAGGGAGTAAGTTTACAGATGCACTTGCCTCAGAGACACGAGTGACACTGTCAGCCATCAAGCCTGTCCTGGACCACATCACCCGTGATGTTCTGGTGGAAAACGATACGGAGCCATCCCTGACCAAGGAGATGAAAAGGGTAATGAGAGAAGACCTTAACAACAGATACACAGAGAAGGCAAAGAGAGTCATGCACATGGCTTGTTTCATTGACCCCCGCTTCAAAAGGAGCCTTTTAGATGAGCCTGAGGCTGCAAAAGTTGACACTGACAGCTGTGTCCAGGAGGCCTTGAAGCTGGCAGCTGAACAAGAAAAGGGAAGAACCACAAAGCACCAGCAGCACCACCAACACCCCCGCAGCGGCATCGGAGGGGAAAGGCCTGGCTGGGTTACTGAGAAAGAGGCAGCGGAGAGGTGAAGAGGGTCAGATTCCGACCACCCCAGAAGACAGAGTGAAAGAATCAAATCAAATCAAATGTATTTATATAGCCCTTCTTACATCAGCTGATATCTCAAAGTGCTGTACAGAAACCCAGCCTAAAACCCAAAACAGCAAGCAATGCAGGTGTAGAAGCATGGGATCAAGGGATCAAGGTCTACCTGTCTCTGCCAACCATTCCAGCAGAAGAGGATCCCCTGGTGTGGTGGAGGGGCCATGCATCAGAGCTGCCTCATCTTGCCAGGGTTGCCAAGAAGCTTTTGTGCATCCCAGCAACCAGCATGCCATCAGAGAGAGTGTTCAGTGCCAGCGGGCACATTGTCTCCCCTCGCAGATCACTACTTAAACCGGACAGTAAATATGCTGACATTTTTACATTTCAATCTCTAGTGAACAAAGATGCATATATACAATACCGTTAACAACATTAACAATACCGCGATAATACTGATAACCGTGATAATTTTGGTCACTATAATTGTGAAATTACATTTTCATACCGTTTCATCTCTAGTTCTGAGCATGTCAAATTGGGTGTCAAATGAAAGCTAAGAGTCAACATTAAAAATATATATATATATACATTTCTGAAAGTTTCAAACCTTAAAATTAAGAATAAGCAAAGGCTTTGATTTCTGGGCAAACAGATGGATTAGAAATTCATCACTCTGCCCAGAGTGGGTGAATATGCGCTTTGGTGATGAATTTCACCTCCCTATGTTATAAAATATATATTTTTAAATACGTTTCACCAAGACACATTTGATTCTTCTGAATCGTTCAGTGGGGTTTTTCTCAAAATATTTAATTAACACTATATCCAAAAACTCGTAATCAAATACATCCAATAATAAGCACCGAGCTCTGTTGACAGAGGGGTGCAGCTTTCTCGTAGCAACTTGTACATGTGGTGGTGGTCATTTCCGCAGGTGGCAAAAGGAAAAATTAGCATGACGAGCAGAATGAAGTGTGAAAGGCTTTGACATTTCAGAGATAAGCTTGTTTTTGTGAGAAATAGATATTAAAAGCGGATACTAAATATGAAAATACTACATGTCATGTCTCAATCTCAAAATTATGTCCTGTGGCTCCCGAGTGGCGCAGCGGTTTAAGGCACTGCATCTCAGTGCAAGAGGCATCACTAGAGTCCCTGGTTTGAATCCAGGCTGTATCACATCCAGCCATGATTGGGAGTCCCATAGGGCGGCGCACAATTGGCCCAGCGTCGTCTGGGGTAGGCCGTCATTGTAAATAAGAATTTGTTCTTAACTGACTTGCCTAGGTAAATACAAATAAAATTTAGAATAATTATGACGAGTTCAACTCGAAAGGGAATCCTGTCAGCTAGCCTTCGTTCTTGCACAGCATCCAGCCAAGCTAATTCGATGCTGTGCAATTTTTCTTATTTTTGACCACTTTTTTTTGTGGCCTCCATTGATTTAGTCACCCTAATTCTGACCATCCAACAAGGGAAAAAAACTCCAATTTTTTTAAGGATTATCATAGAGAGTATTTTAGGGGATTATCTACACAATGAACATATTATTTTACCCATTGGTCAAAATAGGCGTTTTTGCTTTTGGACACCCTAAATAATGTTGAAGTAAGAACTCCTGCCAACTAATAGCAACACTAATATTTAGTTTTGGAGAAATTATTTGCCTTCTGTAAGCTTAAGAAAGCTCCCAGAAGTAACAATTAAGGTAGACCTACCAATTAGTTTGTGTTTTTACTGATATCAAGGTTGTTTATGAATTATTACGTGATTAAAACTCATTCTGTTACCAAATTGTTAATTACTGCAATTGAATTGGCTACAATGGGAAATCATTGTAGTCACAAACCACAGTTGGGTCACCTGCTACTGTCCTACCTTCCACTGACTGTTATGTTCAGCTCATGACAGTTTTTCCTCTCTTTCTGTCATTTGGTGGACAAAGCAAGACTGTCAAAAGTCTGGACGACCCCTCATTCTCCCTCTCGCTGCCGCTCTTCTCACTCGCCCAGTTAATGTCACATCTCATGGCTCTTACTGACACCTACCACCTACCCTCAATTTACTGTAACAAGCATCCTCCCCCCCTGAGTGACCGGCTAACAAGGGACGTCCATGGACGTTGAAGGAAAAAGCAAACCGCACACTGCTCTTGATAGTATCACTGATCTTTAATAAGCTTACGTATCAGCCTCACGGCCTTCGTCAGAAAAGTTGTTCAAATTTGGTCAGTCCACTCCAGAACTGTCCACTTTTACTTTTCCTCTGGAAACAAAGTAACAAATAATGACTTGAAAAATTGGACAACCCCATAGTAGAATAGTTTATTTACATTGTCTGCTTGTGTGTTCTATATGAGATAAATATTCATCTCGAGTCGCATTCAAGGTACGAGTCAGAGGGAAACCTGCATTCTGACAAGCAGTCAATGCCCAACAATTCTTGCAGTTGCACAGGAAACAACAGTTTCAAGAGGAAGTTCCTAGCTTTCCGTTCTTACTTTATTTATTTCTCAACTCCTAAATATGCGTGAACTGTACCATTTTAAACCCAGAGTTTTTTTTAGCAGCGTCATGGTTAAGCACGTTACCACTCCGCAATTCGCTGTGAGTGCATAGGGGAGAGTGGGCAAAATGCCATCCTACCTCAATCTGACCATGACTACTCTCCTGTTCAAACAGGAAGTACCAGTGATACGAACGTATCCAAACCAAAAAACATGGATTACAGGCAATATCCGCGCTGGACTAAAGGCTAGAGCTACCCCTTACAAGGAACGGGACACGGACATGGGCGCATACAAGAAATCCCGCAACGACATCAGACGAGACATCGAAAAATGCAAAAGGTCAGTATAGGAGTAAGGTGGAATCCTATTACACAAGCTCAGACGCTCGTCGAATGTGGCAGGGCTTGCAGACGTTAACGGATTACAAAGGGAAACCCAGCCATGAGTTGCCCAGTGATGCAGAACTCCCAAACGAGCTAAATGGCTTTTATGCTTGCTTCGAGGAATATAACACTGTGCCTTGCGTGAAAGCCCCTGTTTTACCGGATGACTGTGTGATCTCGCTCTCCGTGGCCGATATGAGCAAAACATTTAAAAAAGGTTAACAGTCAACAAGGCCACCGGACAGAAATCCAGGGCTCATTCTCAAAGCATGCGAAGACCAGCTGGCAAGTGTCTTCAGACATTTTCAATCTCTCCTTGTCTCAGTCTGTAATCCCAAGCTGACCATCATTGTCCCTGTTCCCAAGAGCCCCAAGGTAACTTGCCTAAATGACATCTGTAATTATGAAGTGCTTTGACAGGCTGGTCATGACACACATCAACACCATCATCCCAGACACCCTAGACCAGGGGTCTCCAACCTTTTCTAGCATTAAACATTTCACAATCTTTTTTTAGCTTTCAAATGGTCACATTCTTCTCTTCTCTCCCCAGCAAAACGTCCTCTTATTGTACAAGAGGAAGTAGTACACTATGTTCTCAATATACACTATATATACAAAATAATGGCCTTACTGAATGGCCTTACTGAAGTGCTCAGTGGTTTTCAACGTGGCACCGTCATAGGATGCCACCTTTCCAACAAGTCAGTTTGTCAAATTTCTGCACTGCTAGAGCTGCCCCGGTCAACTGTATGTGCCGTTATCATGAAGTGGAAATGTCTAGGAGCAATAACAGCAAAGTGGTAAGCCACACAAGCTCACTGCTCATTGAACATCTCATTCCAAAATCATGGGCATTAATATGGAGTTGGTCCCCCCTTTGCTGCTATAACAGCCTAAACTCTTCTGGGAAGGCTTTCCACTAGATGTTAGAACATAGCTGTGGGGACTTGCTTCTATTCAGCCACAAGCATTAGTTAGGTTGGGCGATTAGGCCTTGCTCGCAGTCGGCCTTCCAATTCATCCCAAACGTGTTCGATGGGTTTGAGGTTAGGGCTCTGTGCAGGCCAGTCAAGTTCTTCCACGCCGATCTCAACAAACCATTTCTGTATGGACCTCGCTTTGTCATGCAGGAAAGGGCCTTCCCCAAAGTTGGAAGCACAGAATCGTCTAGAATGTCATTGCATGCTGTAACATTAAGATTTCCCTTCACTGGAACCTAGGGGCCTAGCCCGAACCATGAAAAACCCAGACCATTACCATGAAAAATCCAAAACCCAGACCATTATTCCTCCTCCACCACTAAACTTTACAGTTGGCACTATGCATTGGGGCAGGTAGTGTTCTCCTGGCATCCACCAAACCCAGATCCGTCCATCGGACTGCCAGATGGTGAAGCGTGATTCATCACTCCAGAGAACACGTTTCCACTGCTCCAGAGTCCAATGGCGGCGGGCTTTACACCACTCCAGCCGACGCTTGGCATAGCGCATGGTGATCTTAGGCTTGAGTGCGGCTGTTCTGCCATGGAAACCCATTTCATGACGCTCCCGACGAACAGTTCTTGTGCTGACGATGCTTTAAGAGGTAGTTTGGAACTCAGTAGTGAGTGTTGCAATCTAGGACAGATGATTTTTACGCGCTTCAGCACTCTACGGCCCTGTTCTGTGAGCTTGTGTGGCCTACCACTACGTGGCTTGTTGCTCCTAGATGTTTCCACTTCACAATAACACCACTTACAGTTGACCGGGGAAGATCTAGCAGGACAGAAATTTGACGAACTGACTTGTTGTGAATGTGGCATCCTATGACGGTGCCACGTTGAAAGTCACTGAGCTCTTCAGGAAGGTCATTCTACAGCCAATGTTTGTCTATGGAGATTGCATGGCTGTGTGCTCAATTTTATACACCTGTCAGCAAAAGGTGTGGCTGAAATAGCCAAATCTACTAATTTGAAGGGGTGTCCACATACACTATATATACAAAAGTATCTCTCAGATATAGGAGAGGCACTTCAGAACAAACTTCCTTTTGATATTTTGGGGGGATTATCTGTTCCATGTAGTGAATCTGTAATGCAATGTGTTTACATGGGCTAATAGCAGTAAGACACAAAAATAATTCATCATATACATTTTGGGGATATATTTTTTTTATACATCAAATAGCTAAATTGTCCTTCTTAAAACAATTCCATATAGCTTAGTAGAATTTTTGGGGGACCTTTCCTCAAATCTGTGCCTTGACACAATACTGTCTCGGAGCTCTACAGACAATTCCTTCGACTTCATGGCTTGGTTTTTGCTCTGACATGCACTGTCTACTGTGGGACCTTATATAGACAGTTGTGTGCCTTTCCAAATCATGTCCAATGAATTGAATTGACCACAGGTGGACTCCAATCAAGTTGTAGGAAAATCTCAAAGATGATCAATGGAAACAGGATGTACCTGAGCTTAAATTCAAGTCTCATAGCAAAGGGTCTGAATTCTTATGTAAATGTGATATATCTGTTTTTATTTTGTATACATTTGTAAAAATGTCTAAATCTGTCTTTGTGTTGTCATTATGGGGTATTGTGTGTAGATTGATGAGGAAAAATAATAATTTAGTACATTTTTGAATAAGGCTGTAACGTAACAAAATGTGGAGAAAGGGTCTGAATACTTTCCAAATGCGTTGTATGTGAGAATGCTGTTCATTTACAGCTCAGCAGAGGTAGAGAGAGTGGTGACATGAAGTGGTTTCTGTCCTTTTGCATAGTTGTATAATTTGTAAATGTTGAAATCAATGGTTTTTGTTTGGCATACATTTTAAAGGGAATAATCTGAGTCAAAGCGTAATTCCGTTAACCTGGAATTGCTCATATCTGTCTATTTGGGATTTTAGAAACATGTAGAAGCAGATCACTATATTGAATCTAACTTTTCCAAGCAAATCAATTATGGATTGGTCGGTCACCTTTGGTACTGTGTGTCTTGTTCGATATAGGGAGGCAGTGATGATGACAGGAAACACTGCAAGCTACTGGAGGCTATCAGCTCGCTTGTGGGGGGGGGGGGGAGAAAAGGTCAGAACTGATCATGTTTTAATGGTACATTCCTAGATAAGTGGGGCTTCTGGAGTTGTACAAGATGTTAGATTCTAAATGAACAGAGTAAAACTCGCGGACGACTAGTAAAGCTCAAACCAAGTTTATTCAACCACTGGGTCATTCAGCTGCATAAGACAAAGACATGTTTACACAAGCACAAGTATTTATACCCCCCTTTAGGCTTAGTCTCCTCCTTTTCTCTAAACACTACATATTTGTTGCTAGGCAGGAAGTTATGTGATGTGGGTAATAAAACTGTTCCTTCTCATTTCATGGGACTTGACCTGACCTGACCTCGGCCCACATTCCTCACTAATCTTCAGCTATCCACCCTTATCAGTGACCACAACCACGTGATTCCCTTTTTCCTTACGTAGTAACTTTCCAAACCCCTGGATCTTATCCACCCTCAACTGACCCCACCATATACATTCCTCCTACATATAACCATTAACTTCTGGTGTAGGAAGTATTTCAAATTACAACCTAACAAAGAGAAATGCAGACCGGAGGACTTAGCCTACCAATTTAATTAAATCAACAGTATGTAATGTAACATTTTTTATTTGTGTTGCTTTTGTAGTCATGTATGTTTGATCAGTTTTTTTTGTCAACGTTTATTATTCATACTATTAGGAAGAAGCTTACTGAATGGTCTGAAGAAAGCATTCAGGTGTCAGAATTCACAGTCAAAGGTAAATTAAACTAAATGTACCCGGTTTACTTTTTTCAAAATCCCTTGTGCTTTTATCAAGATAGTTTGGCAGTTCAGTAGTAAAACGTGTAGCTAAATGTCTGACAAGATCCAGGAACATGTGATTTGACGGTCCGAACTGTATGTCTGTCTGCGTGTCATGAATGACAGGTGAAAGAGACAAAATCAATTTGTCTGACCTCATTGGAACCTTGGGTAAGACCCCCAGTGCCTTAATGAAGACGAAGAAGCAGCTGAAGAACCTTCAACACAACCAGAGCACCCTGGAAACACCCCTGACCAGGAAGTAGACAGAACGGGTAAGACCATCAAAGGGTAGTCTTGAATGCAGGCCTCTGTTTACAACTGAGGATTTAACAAATATCCTTTTACAGATCCAAAGAGAAGTGGCTTTTGAGAAAACCTCAAAAGAGGTGTCCTGCTGGCAGAGTGTGGTCCTACAGAACCAGAAGGCAGAGCAGCTGGTCGTCCCACTGAACCAGGAGCCCTCTGGCCCAAAACGCATAGAGCAGGTGGTAGCTGGATGGAAGGTTGGTGTAAAAAGTTCCTTTGTTTTTTTTCTGTTTGTGTTCCATGATTGTAAACTAATTTCAGATATTATGTGCTCCAGGCCCAAACCTTCCTAGAACAAGAGATATTCAGCCTCCTGCACATGAACAAGCAGCCTCTGCATGACCCTGTTCTGACACCCACTGAGGAGGCCTCTCTGAGGGCCATGAGTCTGGAGGGAGTCCCACCTCAAGCATCCAGCATGGGGTCATATGCTAAGATAAGCTAAATCTGGTGTGTTAGTGCTGGGCAAGGGAAAAGACCTGCACACACTACTGCCCTTGACTTTATTTTGTATGTGCACTAAAAGGACAATGTACTGGAAAAACAACAATGCACAAAAGTTTTTCTAGATGGTTATTGATGGTCTCACTTATCTACAACCAATATATAAAACTTGATTTTTTTTGTCAGGCTAAGATCCGCCATGCAGATCTCCAAAAAGCCAGAGCTCTATAGTCTTACTATGAAGCGAAAGTCAAAAGGGAAATAAAAATAAAAAGCCGGGGCATATCCTTCCATATACTGTACAGTTGACCAGGGCATATCCTTCCAATATAGTGTACAGTTGACCAGGGCATATCCTTCCATGAGTGACTCAGCAGTAATCTGCTTCAAAATAAAATCTCTTTATTCAAGGCTCCCAATTCACTCTCTTCCTCCACCTGCCCTCTTTGTACATAGTGCCGGATTATTATTTTAAGCCCCCTTTCTCCCCAATTTCGTGATTACGATCTTGTCTCATCGCTGCAGCTCCTCACCGACCAAACTACAGAGGCATGCTTTTGGCGGCCCGATCGGCAGCCAGCACTAATGCTTTAGGAAGTTGGCAACTTGTCCTAGAGATTCCAAATTCCTGCAGGTACATTATTTGCTTCCTGTGTGAACTCAGCCCAAATGTTCAGGGAATGCGCAAAGTGTCATCACCCATGCCCCAATACTAACTTGAAGGACAATACTACTGTGTTTACCTGAATGCATGCCACCCAACACCACCAGCACGGTTTACTTTATGTTAGAATTTAAGAACACCAAATCTAATATTTCAACCTTTGTGAATCTATGAAACTAGATGATCCATTTTTGTCTGCACATATTACACAAATTATATGAAATGTCATTGAATGTAATGTATGATAAGAATTAAAAGAAAAGAGATCATTATTTTTTTATGGTAAATGTATGACAAATTATAACAAGGGTGTAAATACATTTGTTTCCCTCACACAGCTTGAATAACATCACTGAAAGGCAAGCTTTCATTAATCTGCATTGCCCTTTTTTCAGGGCCAGAGGAGGCTCCTCAGAGGAGGAAGGGGAGGATCATCCTCCTCAGTGAAATTTCATAAAAATAAAAATAGTGAAACATTAAAAACTAAATGAAATATATTCATATGTCACTAAATAATTGGTTAAAATACACTATTTTGCAATGAAGGTCTACAGTAACTTCAACAGCAGTGTCTGGGCTAGCACCATGGTGTAGCCGGAGGACACCTAGCTTTCGTCCTCCTCTGGCTACATTGACTTCAATACAAAACCTAGGAGGCTGGTAGGCCTCACCCCCTTCCGTAGACATACATGGTAATTATGACCACTTCGGAGGACGTCCTCCAACCAATCAAAGCTTTTGCAGTATGAACTGACATGTTGTCCATCCAATCATAGATGTAGGATCAGAGAACGAACCTAGTGTGTTGTATTAGGATTGTGCCACAGAGCATTATGGGGGTTCTATGTGTTGAGAAGCTTGGTGACATTGTTGGATAGAGATTAAGCGTGAAGAGTGATAGTTGAGCATTTTTGGGACATTATTCAATTCAAATTAGTTTTTCAAATGACAGGAGTTGGAGGAGGCAAATTATAAATTGTTTTCTTGGGTTTAGAACTTTATTTTTGTGTCCAGTTAGTGCAATTTATTTAAAGTTGCCTTGCTAAAACTTCAGTAGCTAACTAACTTCAGTAGCTAGCTAGCTACCAGTGAGTGTGAGGTTTTCTCTGCCAGAATGGAAGAATGGCCAACGCTGCCTAAAATGTTGTGGACTTTTTGTTGAAGAGCCCCTTTCATTCTCTGGGGTACAAGGAAAAGGTGCAGATTAAAAGCGAGGGTCGACCTCTGCCTGAGATTAGTTTCATGAAGAAGGATGAGAAGGTGAGGGTGTTCAATACCAACTGGTATCAAATGTATAGCTGGTTAACAGGGAGCCTATCATCAAGCCGCCTGTAATTGCATGTTACGATGCTTTACATGCTGAACATCTTTTCTGGGATGTCGAAAACAATTCCGAATGACTTGATAGCTTCCATCGCATCATCCATTATACGTTAGATTAAAGAGAGAGGTTGATGCAGCACATTTTTTCACTTGCGCTCAAGTAGGCTTTGCACTTTCCTCCTGTATTTATTTAGCAAAGAACACATAATCACTCCGGACAGACACAAGCAAAAACTCATGACAAATGTTTCCGCAGCCTAGGCTACACCTAAACATTAGAAATCTGACATGCTGTATGGGATGAAAATGAGACAAATTTTCCGTCTGATCAACTGTAGGCTACTAATAAGAGCAGGTGCATACAGCCTATGCGCCCTGTCCATCTGGTCAGGGCAAAAACTAATTAATAACGTTATGTATTTATAGTCCATTTGTGTGTCAGGAGAAAATGTGAATGTGATCAAATTTAGATTAATTTCAAAATTGGGCTGGCTAGGTTTGTTCAAAAGAAGACCTCATTGGATCTTTTGTATTCCCTGACGAAGGCCATGCAGCCAGAAGGCTTTAGAGTTTTAAAATCTTTGTTCCATGTTAGAAGTATTAGAAAATACAAATTAGTTATAGCCTTGAGTGGGAAAAATGGTGAGAGTAGGAGAGCCACACATTTAATAGCACACAAGATGGCAGCAAACATGGACCACAGTAGTCAAAACATAGCAATAGGGCAATTATGTCCACTAAATGTCATCAAAGGGACCACTAAGACTCTACAGGAATAGTGAGAAATCCATATATTCATTTAAACCAGTGTACTTAGTGGCCTGTAGTTTGTAAACCTTTGGTTTAGCTTTAAGGCGGTCCCCTTTTATCTAACTGAGGCCGGAGCATAATCACTACCCATAGATTGTAGGAAGGCAGGGTTCAAATAAATAAGGCAGAATTCAGTCCACAGGCATGAAAAGTTGTGTTACATTTAGCCAGTGATGTTTTAAAAAAGGAATTTAGAGAACTTTCTTGAGCTCATCGTAAAAGACCAGCACAAAGGCACTACCCATGCCTCGGAGAACATTGGCCCAGCCTCCCTTGAAGAAGGCCTTTCCACCCTCATCACGAGCAATCTTCATCCAGCAGTCAATGGTCCCAAGATACATGATATCAGCTTTAAAAATGTAAGACGACACAAGTTAGGATGTTATGCCAATTAAGTAGTATTTGAAATAGCATGTTGCTACTAATCTTCCACATGTGCAATTCCTCCCGATTCATTTAAACGTGGTAACACTAAAGCCCTGTTTCCACTGGCACTTAAAATTAGGGCCGAATTTGAGCTGGTTCGAATGGAATACTCAAATTCGAGCAGGGTCGAGGGAAACCAGGATCAGTACAGCCCAGTTTCACAACTGGTGCCAGCTCGATTAGAATTCGGGCTGGTGATGTCATGACTATGCAGCCACCAAGCTGATCACTGCTGGATGCTGACACAGCGTTAGATAACTTGTCTGGGCTTGTTGCTGTTAGCTAGCACATGGACAAGCAGTACTGCAGTACAGACATGACACAAATTACCACCATAGCTGGATCCTTCATTCATTTTTGCACTACACAATAAACTTTTATGAGAACCTACACAAACTTTTAAGAGAACAGTCGACCACAGAATGCTAGCTACCTAACATTAGCGAGCAAATCAGAGTTGAAACAAGCTACCTAGCTAGCTAACGTGAGCTAGCAGGAATTTTAGCTGGCCAGGTCGTATTGAAAGCTTGATATGAACCTGTCGTCTGGTTTGCTTGGTTAGCTAGCTAGCTAATAGCCAATACGATGGCAAGCAAGGTAGGAATTAAGCTAGCTAGACTGTTATGCTAGAGATGAAGCTACGTTTAGCTAGCTAGCTAACGCCAGCAATACTTGGCTCTGAGTATGGCTGGCACTGGCAGGAGTATGGGGTAACGTTAGTTACAGTATGGCAAGGGTGAATAAAATTATTTAACATCTTTCTCGCTAGCTAACAACATTAGCGAAGCCAGCTGCAGTCACACATTGGCTACCTAGCAACATGACATAATTTCTCATTTCTGGAGGCAGTGGAAACGCAATTTGAGATAGCCCACCAAGGCCAGCCCAACCTGGGTGGACTTCAAAGTGCTAATGGAAACGGGGCTTAAATGGTTTGGGTCACAGGGAAACTCACCGCTTTTATGGCCAGACTGCATCATCATACGACGACGGACGGTGTCAAAGGGGTAGGCCGTCAGGCCGGCCACAGCAGTTACAGACTGAGCGATTGCCCAGCTCACTAAGATGGAAGTATTCTTTGGGTCTGGCAACATACCTGCAAGCACACCGAATAGTACATATTCATATCCACACGCATATCTATAAAATGTCCAGACACCAATATCTTTCTGTGAAAATGTTATCAGTGTTATATACCTTTAGCTGTGTCATACATGCCGAAGTAGGAACCTCTGTAGATGATGATGCCTTGTATAGACACTGCGAAGCCCTGGTACAGACCCCTCAGACCGTCACTCCTGAATGTCTTCACCAAGCAGTCTGCTAGACCATTGTACTCCCTCATTCTGGCCTTTCCAACATCAGCTCCCAGACGGGTTCTGGTGAAATCAAGAGGGTAGACGAAGCAAAGGGAGGTGGCTCCTGCAGCACCACCAGAGGCCAGGTTGCCAGCGAAGTACCTCCAGAACTGCTTGCGCTTGTCTACGCCGTCAAGGAAGACACTCTTGTACTTGTCTTTGAAGGCGAAGTTGAGGGCCTGGGAGGGAAAGGCTCTGATGACATTGGCCATGTTACCTCTCCAGAAGGCAAGGAAGCCCTCTTCCTTGGGAATGCGGGTAATGCAATCGACGATACCCTTGTACTGCATTTCTTTTGTGATCCGCTTGTTGGCATGTTGGACCTGTTAAATAATAGGAGAAAACTGTGCAATACAACCCTTAACATGGCAAGATGGTAAAGCTTTGAAGTTGTAAGACCTGCTGCTTGCCGGGAGATACCGACCCTACCGTTACAATTGTTTACACTGAGCTGCCCTCCCTTAAGAAAAAAGATTGCAGTCAGAGTGTATTATAACTGCAGTACACTGCAGTATAACTACAGTTAGAGTGCAGTATAACTGCAGTATGCTGCAATTACTGCGTCCAAAATACCACAGTCGACAGCAGTTACTGCACTTTTACTGCAGTTTCAAAACTGCAATCTTTTTTTATAAGGGCTGGGGTCAGAACGAAATCATGGTTACATTAAGACAACGTGGAACCGGCGCGAGATAATGGTTGGAAAACTAACCTCAATGCAGGGATGGGATATGCTACTGTACTCCAAATTTTACCTTTATCCACACTGGTCCATCGAGAAGATTGAAATACAGTACTTCTAGTTTTACCGGGAAACCCAGTGTTGTAGTACTAGTCTGGTCTCGAGACCCCGTATTGAGTGTCTCTATTTTGTCTCGGTATCGGATACATTTGTACTAGGTATTGACTCGGTCTCGGACAGTGAGGACTTGTAATTTCTTCCAGAGACCAGCTGATAAAAAAACTAATTATTATCAGCTTCCATTCAGTCAGGCCGAACATATACACTCCTTTCTTGAAACATTAAAACGGTATCTTAACAGCCTTCATATCTATTATAGACATGTTTGCGCAGTGGCAAACCTATAGGCCTTCAGTGTGTGACAGGTTCGGGATTCTGAAAGGACAGCAACCGTAATACTAACGCACTCGTGTAAGAGAGTGCACTTTTTGTTGTGTAGTGGAGAGTATACACAGGTATAAACCATACGCCTCGATCAGACCAACAGAGAGTTAGCATTTTGGTACACTAGAGGTACATTCATTTCCAAAGGAACGCTGCGTTTGCCTTGAAGCATTGCGTTGCAGAGGCAGTTGCAGTGCGTTCCGTGTGGTGCATACGTAGACGGCTTCACAGAAATGGTAGCAGAAGGTGCATGTTGAACTTTTGTTGCACACATATCCAGATGATGCTGCATACTATTTTGCACAATGACAACATCGGTGTGATCAAGGCAGTATAACCACTTGTTTCAGTGGGCATTGTGTATACTCACTTCTTAATCCCTACTGATGCCTATCAAAGCAGTGTAGTGGAGGTGTACGATTTATCAATTATGTAGTACAATAGAGAAGTCAGAGGGAGCAGCCCCCTATCCACATTGACGGGACAATAGTGGAGGGGTGGAAAGTTTTAAGTTCCTCGGTGTACACATCACGGACAAACTGAAATGTTCCACCCACACAGACAGCGTGGTGAAGAAGGCGCAGCAGCGCCTCTTCAACCTCAGGAGGCTAAAGAAATTCGGCTTGTCACCAAAAACACTCACAAACTTTTACAGATGCACAATCGAGACAATCCTGTCGGGCTGTATCACTGCCTGGTACGGCAACTGCTCCGCCCATAACCGTAAGGCTCTCCAGAGGGTAGTGAGGTCTGCACAACGCATCACCGGGGGCAAACTACCTGCCCTCCAGGACACCTACACCAACCGATGTCACAGGAAGGCCAAAAAGATCATCAAGGACAACAACCACCCGAGCCACTGCCTGTTCACCCCGCTATCATCCAGAAGGCGAGGTCAGTACAGGTGCATCAGAAGCTGTTTTTCAGTCTCTCGGTCCCAGCTTTATCTCAAGACTGTTAAACAGCCATCACTAACATTGAGCCACTTTAATAATGGAAAAATGGATGTAATAAATTTATCACTAGCCACTTTAAACAATGCCACTAATGTTTACATACCCTACATTACTCATCTCATATGTATATACTGTACTCTATACCATCTACTGCATCTTGCCTATGCCGTTCGGCCATCACTCATTCATATATTCTCATTCATTCCTTTACACTTGTGTGTATAAGGTAGTTGTTGTGAAATTGTTAGGTTAGATTACTTGTTAGATATTACTGCATGGTCGGAACTAGAAGCACAAGCATTTCGCTACACTCGCATTAACATCTGCTAACCATGTGTATGTGACAAATAAAATTTGATTTGATTTGATCAAGAGAACATCCCTGGTCCTCTACTGCTTCTGATCTGGTGGACTCACTAAACACAAATGCTTAATTTGTAAATTATGTCTGAGTGTTGCAGTGTGCCCCTGGCTATCTGTAAAAAACAAAAAAAATACACAAACTGTGCTGTCTTGTTTGCTTAATATAAGTAATTTGAAATGATTTATACTTTTACTTTTGATACTTAAGTATATTTAAAACCAAATATTTTTTGACTTTTAGTTATTTTCTATTAAGGTATCTTTACTCAAGTATGATAATTGAGTACTTTATCTCTGTTGATTTCACCTGACTGGGTATACGCATATGCATCCGTTGGTCACATTTACCTTAAAAATGTAGGGGTATAGATCAGAAAACCAGTCAGTATCTGGTGAGACCACCATTTGCCTCATGCAGGGTTGCCAGGTCTAGCAAACATTTCTAGCCCAATGACCTCTGAAAACACGCCCACAAGGCCTGAAAACTAACCCAAAAAGATTTTGAGCTGCTACATTTATCCAATATTTTTTTTTTACATAACGTTATTGAGTGAATAAACACGTCAATTTTAACGAAGTAGGCTAAGAAGCAAAATTCGGTTTTCCATCAAAATAATAATTCTTGCGAGTTTAAGAATGTCGCAAGAGAAAAGATAAATCGTCCTTAAACTCTCCAGATAATTTCCCATCAATGGATGTTGAGTGAACTTGTTTTGACTGCTATGATTAAGCAATAAGGGCAGAGGAGGTGTGGTATATTGCCAATATACCACAGCTAAGGGCTGTTCTTAGGATATAGCCCTTAGCCATGGTATATACAGTGGGGAGAACAAGTATTTGATACACCGCCGATTTTGCAGGTTTTCCTACTTACAAAGCATGTAGAGGTCTGTAATTTTTATCATAGGTACACTTCAACTGTGAGAGACAGAATCTAAAACAAAAATCCAGAAAATCACATTGTATAATTTTTAAGTATTTAATTTGCATTTTATTGCATGACATAAGTATTTGATACATCAGAAAAGCAGAACTTAATATTTGGTACAGAAACCTTTGTTTGCAATTACAGCGTTCATACGTTTCCTGTAGTTCTTGACCAGGTTTGCACACACTGCAGCAGGGATTTTGGCCCACTCCTCCATACAGACCTCTCCAGATCCTTCAGGTTTCGGGGCTGTCGCTGGGCAATACGGACTTTCAGCTCCCTCCAAAGATTTTCTATTGGGTTCAGGTCTGGAGACTGTCTAGGCCACTCCAGGACCTTGAAATGCTTCTTACGGAGCCACTCCTTAGTTGCCCTGGCTGTGTGTTTCGGGTCGTTGTCATGCTGGAAGACCCAGCCACGACCCATCTTCAATGCTCTTACTGAGGGAAGGAGGTTGTTGGCCAAGATCTCGCGATACATGGCCCCATCCATCCTCCCCTCAATACAGTGCAGTCGTCCTGTCCCCTTTGCAGAAAAGCATCCCCAAAGAATGATGTTTCCACCTCCATGCTTCACGGTTGGGATGGTGTTCTTGGGGTTGTACTCATCCTTCTTCTTCCTCCAAACACGGCGAGTGGAGTTTAGACCAAAAAGCTCTATTTTTGTCTCATCAGACCACATGACCTTCTCCCATTCCTCCTCTGGATCATCCAGATGGTCATTGGCAAACTTCAGACGGGCCTGGACATGCACTGGCTTGAGCAGGGGGACCTTGCGTGCACTGCAGGATTTTAATCCATGACGGCGTAGTGTGTTACTAATGGTTTTCTTTGAGACTGTGGTCCCAGCTCTCTTCAGGTCATTGACCAGGTCCTGCCGTGTAGTTCTGGGCTGATCCCTCACCTTCTTCATGATCATTGATGCCACACGAGGTGAGATCTTGCATGGAGCCCCAGACCGAGGGTGATTGACCGTCATCTTGAACTTCTTCCATTTTCTAATAATTGCGCCAACAGTTGTTGCCTTCTCACCAAGCTGTTTTTCTATTGTCCTGTAGCCCATCCCAGCCTTGTGCAGGTCTACAATTTTATCCCTGATGTCCTTACACAGCTCTCTGGTCTTGGCCATTGTGGAGAGGTTGGAGTCTGTTTGATTGAGTGTGTGGACAGGTGTCTTTTATACAGGTAACGAGTTCAAACAGGTGGAGTTAATACAGGTAATGAGTGGAGAACAGGAGGGCTTCTCAAAGAAAAACTAACAGGTCTGTGAGAGCCGGAATTCTTACTGGTTGGTAGGTGATCAAATACTTATGTCATGCAATAAAATGCAAATTAATTACTTAAAAATCATACAATGTGATTTTCTGGATTTTTGTTTTAGATTCCATCTCTCACAGTTGAAGTGTACCTATGATACAAATTACAGACCTCTACATGCTTTGTAAGTAGGAAAACCTACAAAATTGACAGTGTATCAAATACTTGTTCTCCCCACTGTATGTGACCCGATTCAGGAAAGTAGGCATATGTCGCAAGTCACGACTTCACAGGAGCTTTGAACGTAGTTTCTTGGCAGGAATGCCTTCTCGAACATGTGAACTTTCATGTGCCTTAATATCAAACTTGTATGCCATCTGTAAATACGAATAAAATTGTTAAATTACGAGCCTGGTTGGTTTAGCCACAGAAAAAGTGAGCAACCGTCCCGCTAGCCATGATTGGCTGAGATAATGAGTGGGCTGGACATGCCGAGAGATGAGTTTGGATTGGTCTACCATATAGCTCGCGTCTGTCTATTGGAGCTGGTCAGTGTGTTTAGGTAATCGTGTCGAACGCGGCTTTTAACAAAAACATGTATCACGTAGTAAAACTGCATAAACCTAATGTCAAGTTAAAGTGTACTGTTAGCTAGCTAACATTAGCTGGCTGGCTCGCTAGCTAACGTTATGTGTATGCTCTCCACTTTCTGGAGGACCAAGTTTTGAAATCAGTTCAATTCGAGTATGATAGCTAAGGAGATGGAGATGGAGAAAACACCAGTCTGGATTACATCGTCAAACTAAGGCAACCATGCATGGCATCAGACAGGAGACGAGTCCAACCATGATGTATACTGGTAAGATATTCAGATATTACATGTTTCTAATTTTGACAGAAAGTTGTTTCATTTCAGTGTACTGTTAGCTAGCTAACGTTAGCTGGGTGGGTCGCTATCTAATGTTATGTGAATGATCTTATTCTTTGTATCTCAGACACATTTGATTGACTAGTTATAGCCATAGAACCTGGTTGGTTAACTACCTGCAGATTCATGCAGCGTAGTAACATCATGAGTTGTGATTATGGTCCATTGTTTAGCCTGCTACATGTCTTAACAAAAGACTCCACTCTAATTTTGACAAAGTATTTTCATTTCAAGTTAAAGTGTACTGTTAGCTAGCTAGCTAACGTTTTTAGAACTATTTTTAATATAACATTTCAAATTACAATACAACCATAAGACATCACTACATGTATATTTTTTTCTGAATAAACATAAAATAACATTAAAAGTAAATAAAAAAAGATAAAAGGCAGGGATTACAGTTGTATAAACTTATGATAGAGTTGTAAGAATACAGTGTGTTTTTTTGTTATTGACTAATTCTAGAGATTTTATAACATATTGGATTTCAAGAAAAAATATATTGCATTTAGGGACAGATTTCAAATATTTGTTTTTGTGTGTATAAAATTTACCAGAGAGAGTGAAGAAACTAACGACTAATTCAGTGGTTTGCTTCCATTTGAATATTAACATATTACAATCTTTCATTGTAAATACATGGGTCTTATTGATGAAATGAAAAATGTAAATACTTAACTCGCTCCGAAATAACTTCATGGAGTCACACTCATAAAAAAATGTGTATAATAGCTTCTCCTTCTTTATCACAGAAAAGGCATCATGTTGTCCTCTAAATCCATGAATGTAGACAAGTTATTGCAAGGGCATATTTGGTGTAAGATTTTAAAGTGAATTTATTTTACTTCATTTGATTCAATTTCAGTAATATGTACGTTCCAGAAGAATTTCCCTCTAGGAGAGATCTTGTTCTCGGAGTGAAAAAGTTATCTTATGAATGTATTATTACCTTTCTTATCCAGCAGGGGGGAATCTAATAACATAAATTGTGCATCTATCGTGACATGTTCGCCAAAACACAAATGAGATATAATTAATTGAGTAAGTCCTGAAGGTAATGCTTTGCATATAGAATTACATTCTTTATAATCTATTGGAAAGTTATATGTTTCTAAGAACTTTCTATAAGAGAGTATATTTCCTTCTTAATCAAATAAATCAAGCACAAATATAATATTTATTTCGAATCACTTAGGAAAGAACAAAGACTTGTTTTTCAAAACGATATCTTTGTTGTTCCAGAGAAGTGCCTTGTGTGGGGAGAAGTTGTGGACATAACATAGTTTCCAAGCTAAAAGGGCTTGTTCATGAAATGTGGACACTTTGATGGGTAACGTGGCTGGACAATAATTGCACTTCACACAAAAATTGAAGACCACCCAATTTCATAAAAATATGACAGGGAATAACGTTAGCTGGCTGGCTCGCTAACTAACGTTACGTCATGCGTTGGGATTCATTGTTTACCTAGCTAGCTATCTAGCAACATTTCTTTACAAAAGACTCGTCTTAGTGTGCCAGAGCGCAGAATAACTGATACATTTTTGAACGCTCAACACCCTTTGAATATGTCCGCTGTCAGTAAACATCGGCAACAAAGTGTAATTCAATTGTTGCCAGCAGCACAGTTACAGTCACCAACGCTCTGGATAACATGAAAACAGCCTAACCAGCTCTGCTAGGGCGAGTAAAATGGTCAGAGTGTGGTGTTCTCTCATTATGTGTCTGGAAGTAGCTAGCCAATGTTAGCCACTTAGCTTGGGTGCTTGATTGTAGTTGTGAGGTCAGAGCTTTCGGAACAACCCTACTTATTGACCAGAGCGTCCAGTGTGCGTTCTGAACCGTGCTTCTACACCTGCATTGCTTGCTGCTTGGGGTTTTAGGCTGGGTTTCCGTACAGCACTTTGAGATATCAGCTGATGTACGAAGGGCTATATAAATACATTTGATTTGATTTGATTTGAACGCAAAATAGGTCGGGCGAGTAATGTTCAGTGAGCTGTTCTCTCTCAGATGTCTGGAAGTAGCTGGCAAGTTAGTACAAAACGGTTGGATCAACCCTTAAAGAGATGGGTGGTGCTAAGGCTTAAGAGGGTGGGAACAATGCTGAATGGGTGTAGACAAAGAAGGGCTCTCCAATATTAGTACCAAAACATTGAAAGACGGTTTTCTCAAATGTGAGTTTAAGTTATCAACTTTCAAAGTATAATTACTTTCCCATTGTTTCCTCAAATGCAGTGTATGATATACAATGTTGTAGCTCTGAGTCTCTACTTGTATCCAATGTAAAAAAAACAACGAATCCAGGTGCTGAGTCACATATTGGCCATACCACAAACCCCTGAGGTGCCTTATTGCTATTATAAACAGGTTACCAATGTAATTAGAACAGTAAAAAGTTACGTTTTTTGTCATTCCAGTGGTACACTTCGGATTAACCATGGCTTTCAACCAATCAGCATTCAGGGCTCAAACCACCCCGTTTATAATTGTGAATAAATCCCGTTTGCGCATGTGCATAACCATAGATAAATTGGACAGGTGTTTGAGTGATGAAAGCTGGACAGAGGATCTGGAAAAACTTGTTCGAACTTTCTGGCAATTGTGCCATTATTATTGTCACGATTGTCCAAGGGAGAGAGAGAGGACCAAGGCGCAGCGTGTAAAAAATACATCTTCTCTTTATTTAGGAGATGAACGAACGAAGCAAAACAACAAATAGACGACCGTGAAGCTATAACCGAACAAAATGCAAACATGCAACCTAGACAGACACAGACCTAGACAATGACCCAACAAAAACATGATGCCCATGGCTGCCTAAAATATGGCTCCCAATCAGAGACAAATGAACGACATCTGTCTCTGATTGAGAACCACTCAGGCAACCATAGACATACCTAGAAACATTCACTCAACCATAGACATACCTAGAAACATTCACACAACACAACCCCATACACTAAACCCAACACCCCCTTTTCCATATAACCACCCGAAACGAGACAAAACACAAACATTCCCCATGTCACACCCTGACCTAACTAAAATAATAAAGAAAACAAAGATAACTAAGGCCAGGGTGTGACATAACCCCCCCCCTTAAGGTGCGAACTCCGGGCGCACCAGCATAAAGTCTAGGGGAGGTCTGGGTGGGCGTCCGTCCGTCCACGGCGGCGGCTCCGGCACAGGTCGTGGTCCCCACCCCACCATAGTCACTACCCGCTTACGTAGCCTCCTCCAAATGACCACCCTCCAACTTAACCCCACTGGATAAAGGGGCAGCACCGGACTAAGGGGCAGCACCGGACTAAGGGGCAGCACCGGACTAAGGGGCAGCACCGGACTAAGGGGCAGCACCGGACTAAGGGGCAGCACCGGACTAAGGGGCAGCACCGGACTAAGGGGCAGCTCAGGACAAAGAGGTAGCTCAGGACAGAGAGGTAGCTCAGGATAGAGAGGTAGCTCAGGATAGAGAGGTAGCTCAGGATAGAGAGGTAGCTCAGGATAGAGAGGTAGCTCAGGATAGAGAGGTAGCTCAGGATAGAGAGGTAGCTCAGGATAGAGGGGTAGCTCCGGACTGAAGGGCAGCTCCGGACAGAGAGACAGCTCTGGACTGAGGGGCAGTTCTGGATAAATGGCAGCTCTAAGCTAAGGGGCAGCCCCGGGACAAGGTAGCTCAGGACAAAGAGGTAGCTCAGGACAGAGGGATAGCTCAGGATAGAGAGGTAGCTCAGGATAGAGAGGTAGCTCAGGATAGAGAGGTAGCTCAGGATAGAGGGGTAGCTCAGGATAGAGGGGTAGCTCCGGACTGAAGGGCAGCTCCGGACAGAGAGACAGCTCTGGACTGAGGGGCAGTTCTGGATAAATGGCAGCTCTAAGCTAAGGGACAGCTCCGGGACAAGGTAGCTCAGGACAGAGAGGTAGCTCAGGATAGAGAGGTAGCTCAGGATAGAGAGGTAGCTCAGGATAGAGAGGTAGCTCAGGATAGAGGGGCAACTCCGGACTGAAGGGCAGTTCTGGATGGCGAACGGCTCTGGACGCTCATGGATGGCGAACGGCTCTGGACGCTCATGGCTGGCTGACGGCTCTGAACGCTCATGGCTGGCTGACGGCTCTGGACGCTCATGGCTGGCTGACGGCTCTGGACGCTCATGGCTGGCTGACGGCTCTGGACGCTCATGGCTGGCTGACGGCTCTGGACGCTCATGGCTGGCTGACGGCTCTGGACGCTCATGGCTGGCTGACGGCTCTGTACGCTCATGGCTGGCTGACGGCTCTGGACGCTCATGGCTGGCTGACGGCTCTGGACGCTCATGGCTCACTGGCGGTTCTGGCAGATCCTGTCTGGTTGGCGGCTCTGGCAGGTCCTGTCTGGTTGGCGGCTCTGGCAGGTCCTGTCTGGTTGGCGGCTCTGGCGGATCCGGTCTGGCGGAAGGCTCTGGCGGATCCGGTCTGGCGGAAGGCTCTGGCGGATCCGGTCTGGCGGAAGGCTCTGGCGGATCCGGTCTGGCGGAAGGCTCTGGCGGATCCGGTCTGGCGGAAGGCTCTGGCGGATCCGGTCTGGCGGAAGGCTCTGGCGGATCCGGTCTGGCGGAAGGCTCTGGCGGATCCGGTCTGGCGGAAGGCTCTAGCGGCTCCTGTCTGGCGGAAGGCTCTAGCGGCTCCTGTCTGGCGGAAGGCTCTAGCGGCTCCTGTCTGGCGGACGACTCTGTAGGCTGATGGCAGACGGGCGGCTTTGCAGGCTCATGGCAGACGGGCGACTTTGCAGGCTCATGGCAAACGGGCGGCTTTGCAGGCTCATGGCAGACGGGCGGCTTTGCAGGCTCATGGCAGACGGGCGGCTTTGCAGGCTCATGGCAGACGGGCGGCTTTGCAGGCTCATGGCAGACGGGCGGCTTTGCAGGCGGCACTGGGCAGACGGGCGGCTTTGCAGGCGGCACTGGGCAGACGGGCGGCTTTGCAGGCGGCACTGGGCAGACGGGCGGCTTTGCAGGCGGCACTGGGCAGACGGATGACTCAGACGGCACTGGGCAGACGGATGACTCAGACGGCACTGGGCAGACGGCTTTGCAGGCGGCACTGGGCAGACGGATGACTCAGACGGCACTGGGCAGACGGATGACTCAGACGGCACTGGGCAGACGGATGACTCAGACGGCACTGGGCAGACGGATGACTCAGACGGCACTGGGCAGACGGATGACTCAGACGGCACTGGGCAGACGGATGACTCAGATGGCACTGGGTAGACGGGCAGCTCTGATGGCGCTTGGCAGACGGGCAGCTCTGACGGTGCTTGGCAGACGGACAGCTCTGGCGGTGCTTGGCAGACGGGCAGCTCTGACGGTGCTTGGCAGACGGGCAGCTCTGACGGTGCTTGGCAGACGGGCAGCTCTGACGGTGCTTGGCAGACGGGCCGCTCTGACGATGCTTGGCAGACGGGCAGCTCTGACGGTGCTTGGCAGACGGGCAGCTCGGGACAGACGGGCAGCTCGGGACAGACGGGCAGCTCGGGACAGACGGGCAGCTCGGGACAGACGGGCAGCCCGGACAGACGGGCGGCTCGGGGCAGACTGGCGGCTCGGGGCAGACTGGCAGCTCTGACGGCTCGGGGCAGACTGGCAACTCTGACGGCTCGGGGCAGACTGGCAGCTCTGACGGCTCGGGGCAGACTGGCAGCTCTGACGGCTCGGGGCAGACTGGCAGCTCTGACGGCTCGGGGCAGACTGCAGCTCTGACGGCTCGGGGCAGACTGGCAGCTCTGACGGCTCGGGGCAGACTGGCAGCTCTGACGGCTCGGGGCAGACTGGCAGCTCGGGGCAGACTGGCAGCTCTGGCGCCGCTGGGCAGACGGCAGACTCTGGCCGGCTGAGACGCACTATAGGCCTGGTGCGTGGTGCCGGAACTGGAGGTACCGGGCTGGGGACACGCACCTGAAGGCTAGTGCGGGGAGATGAAACAGGGCATACTGGACCCTGGATAAGCACATTAGGCCTAGTGCGTGGTGCCGGCACTGGTGGTACCGGGCTGGATACACGCATCTCAAGGCTAGTGCGGGGAGAAGGAACAGGGCACACTGGGCTCTCAAAGCGCACTATAGGCCTAGTGCGTGGTGCCGGCACTGGTGGTACCGGGCTGGAGACACGCACCATAGGGCGAGTACGTGGAGGAAGAACAGGGCTCTGGAGACACACTGGAAGCCTGGTGTGTGGTGCCGGAATTGGTGGTACCGGGCTGGAGCGGGAAGGTGTTACAGGAGGAGCAGGACTAGGGAGGCACACAGGAGACCTAGTTTGTGGAACTGTCATTCCCAGACGGTTAGCACGCAACTCAGGACGAGCATGGAGAACTGACTCAGGTAACATCACATCCCGCACACGCTCTGTCGGGTGGATGTCGTGCCTCACGCACCAACACAGCAGCTCCCTCATTTCACTCTCCTCCAAACTCCTCAATAAATCCTTAACAGTCTCTGTATCATTCCCGCTGCTCACCTCCAATATCCGCACAACTGGCTCTGGTTCCCTCCTTTCACGCTGCTTGGTCCTGAAAGGTTGGGTCATTCTGTCACGATTGTCCAAGGGAGAGAGAGAGGACCAAGGCGCAGCGTGTAAAAAATACATCTTCTCTTTATTTAGGAGATGAACGAACGAAGCAAAACAACAAATAGACGACCGTGAAGCTATAACCGAACAAAATGCAAACATGCAACCTAGACACAGACACAGACCTAGACAATGACCCAACAAAAACATGATGCCCATGGCTGCCTAATATATGGCTCCCAATCAGAGACAAATGAACGACATCTGTCTCTGATTGAGAACCACTCAGGCAACCATAG
Source organism: Salvelinus alpinus (assembly GCF_045679555.1). Classification (NCBI taxonomy): domain Eukaryota; kingdom Metazoa; phylum Chordata; class Actinopteri; order Salmoniformes; family Salmonidae; genus Salvelinus; species Salvelinus alpinus. The sequence continues at coordinate 9,510,676 of NC_092098.1, read as the reverse complement.
ACATACCTAGAAACATTCACTCAACCATAGACATACCTAGAAACATTCACACAACACAACCCCATACACTAAACCCAACACCCCCTTTTCCATATAACCACCCGAAACGAGACAAAACACAAACATTCCCCATGTCACACCCTGACCTAACTAAAATAATAAAGTAAACAAAGATAACTAAGGCCAGGGTGTGACAATTATGTGCCAGATGTTAAGACTACAAACCGTTGACCTGTTATTTCAATAGGCATCAGATACTGACTAAAATCTGGGTTTATAATTGCAATTCAAAATGCCAACATCTCATTTTAGGGAAAAGTCCACAATGAAACTGTCATTAAATGTGGAGAATAATACACTGCATCAGGAAAGTATTCAAACCCCTTCCCTTTTTCCACATTTTGTTATGTTACAGCCTTTTCTAAAATGGATTAAATAAAAACAAATGTCCTCAATCTACACACAATATCCCATAATGATAAAGCAAAAACAGGTTTAAAAAAACAAACAGAAATAGCTTATTTTACATAAATATTCAGACTCGAAATTAGGTTCAGGTGCATCCTGTTTCCATTGATCATCCTTAAGATGTTTCTACATCTTGATTGGAGTCCACCTGTGGTAAATTCAATTGATTGGACATGATTTGGAAAGGCACACACCGGTCTATATAAGGTCCCACAGAGCAAAAACCAAGCCATGAGGTCGAAGGGTTTTACTCTGTGGAAATGGGATAACCTTGCAGAAGGACAACCATCTCTGCAGCACTCCACCAATCAGGCGTTTATGGTAGAGTGGCCAGACGGAAGCCACTCCTCTGTAAAAGGCACATGACAGCCTGCTGGAGTTTGCCAAAAGGCACCTAAAGGACTCTCAGACCATGAGAAACAAGATTCTCTGGTCTGATGAAACCAAGATTGAACTCTTTGGCCTGAATGCCAAGCGTCACGTCTGGACGAAACCTTGCATCATCCCTACGGTGAAGCATGGTGGTGGCATCATCATGCTGGGGGGA